>NW_015114844.1:20623-98217 GCF_001443285.1 Poecilia latipinna
GGGCGTGGCGTAGCGGGGTGGCAGCTGACATGGGTGGAGGGGGAAGGATTGGGTCATCTGCTCCGCATGAGTGATTGATGGTGTGAGCCAACACTTTGTCCTACGGTGTCTTTCCAACATTTCACATCCATCACGAAGCTTTTCGAGGTTGAAGAGCTGGGCGATCTCTTCACTTTTCTCTAAGTAGCGGAAAATCTGTTCAAAGGACGAGAAGAATGAAAAAAAGCAGGAGGAGGAGGATTCCACACTCCCGAGACTTAATTGTGCGCCGTGCAGTCAGCATTTTGTGAAACTCGGCGTACTGCGGTTACGGTGATAACAAGCTAGGTGACACCATGGCATTAATGGGTGAGTGTGTCACTCGGATGTGTCAAAGTAAAGCAGATATGCAATGCCGCGGCAATGATAGATGGCGTCCTGCACACATCATCTCGGCGAGGTGTCAGCCTGACAGCTACCGGATACAGCTGGAGGGCAGGCACAGGGTTTGAGATGCAATATGCAGCAAATTCTGTGAAATTATGAGGAAAGGGCCAGGAAGGAGTTAAACAGGCTGGTCAAAGCTTTACTTTACTGTAACACATGTGTGGGATTTTGCTCCAATTAAACTTACAGGAGAAGATGCTCTAGATCCTCTTCTCATCTTCAAAAATAACCGACAACCTGCGACTGGAAGACGAAGCCAAAGCAAACCTGGCCTTTCATTCGCCAACTGTTTCGTTTAGTATTAAATAATAGGCGGCAGAATTGATTTGTAATTCTCTGGTGAATCCACGGCACCTGGGGGGAAATTAATGAACTAACTTAATGAAGCTCTTAATTAAACTAACTCCTCCCTAATAGAAATGGAGTGACGGAATAATTGCTTATTAAATATTACAGCTGGCTTTCAAGTGATAATATTCATAGAGAAGTGTCTAAGAGCTGCAGGAGTCATCAGGTGAAAGTACTTTTTGCCTGGTGCAATAATTCCAGGTAACTCTACAGGAGCTGCAAACATCCACAGCTCAGGTGGGAGAATCTGTTGAAAGGAGCATTTAGTTGTACACTCCATAAATTAGGCCTTTAACAATGGGTGCACTGTAGTGGAAAAAAACTATGACTACCACCTGGATATTGAAGTGCGACGTGTTCCTGCAAGAAATTTCTTGGTTCTTGTGAAGTATGCATTGCTATTTTATAAAATATTTGCAAAGAAATTGGTTTTAATAATCGGTTTGCATGAAAGATACCAGGGAGAAGTTGCATGATGCTGGCTGGGGTGATTTACTTTGGTGGTTATGACTATTTTCCAGTAAAAGTAATTATTTGCTGTGTTGCTTAAAATAAAATAAGTAAAAAACAAATAAAGTACATTTCTATTTGTAATTGCAGGTTGATTAAATGTGAAGAGGTTTATGGCTCTGAATAATTTCACAAAGTACTGTATCACAGTTCAGTTACAGTATTCACAACACTGTGCAGGTAACTGTATCACCCATGATACTCTGTCGAATGCTTTAGCTCCTTGAGGTCTCGCCCTCCCATGCCTGCCCACAAAAAAATCAAGATAACCTAAACCAAGATAGAGCTTGGCCCGGTTATCCTGAATCAGTATCTTACGGCTGCTTCATTATTTATAGCCAGAGCGAAGGTCACAGTGAGCAGTGGGAAGACTGGGGTTCCTACCTGTGGCGCCCGCTCATAACTCACCTGTCAGCTCTAGCACCAAGCCCAGGATGATTAAGCACCCTGGTATCCAAAATCCGACTGCAGGCTAACGTGCTCCTACTTAGCCCCTGTAACAGTGTGGTACCTTTCTGCCACCCTGAAACAACAGACTCCGTCCTCAAATCATCTAATAGTTTGTCACCATCCTTGTTTCAATCCCCTTGCTGGCCTGCTCTTACTGTAGGAACACCACGATGGGAGGATTGGACTGTGTTGTTAGTTTAGCCTGCAGCTCTCAGAATGAAGATAGTCAAACAGTACATATATTGTGCAATATGTAGCATATATAACTAAATATGTTAGCCAAACAGGAAGAGTCATAAAGCTAGACAAGGATAAGGATAAGTGCAAATAGGACTCGCTGCAAGTCAGTGACGGTAAAGCTAAAAACAAGTTAGCATATAAGCACAAAAACCTCATACCAAGTGTCAAGAGTTTTGGTGGATGGAACATGATATGGGCATATTATCGTCATTATTCATTATCAACCACAAACTTTCTGTGTACCACAACTTTACAAAGTTAAGCTGTCTGAGAGCTTGAGCCTGACTGAGACTCAAGAAGTCATGACACAGGAGAAAAACACTAATCTACAACAACAACTTAAAAAAGCCAGTAAAGCTCCTGTATCTGCAACAGAGAAGTAGTAAACCTTCCTTATATCATAAGCTAAAGCTATCTGTGTAAATATTTGCTTTATGGACTCAGTCAACCCAGTGATGATGTTCTGTCAGGCTGTGATCTCCATTAAGATGTGCTTTCCATCTGCTAAGTTCAGAACAATGCTGGCTGTGATGTCAAAAATTGTGTTTTTCTTAATACTGGTATACAGTTTGAAGTAGTATTTAGCATTGAGACAACCTCCTTCCTTTAAGTCCACAACAGACAACACGATTGTCAACAAGATCTTCTCTGCTAAAAATACACAGTGTTGAAAGTATTTGCAGAAATCATCTCACTCCAAAAACCTACTTTCACCAAGAAGCAAGTCTTCAAACTCCTCTAAGCCTTTCTTAAGTTGTACAACTCAAACTGACAAAAGTGCTTCTTGTGTGCAAATGCATTAGTCAGTCATTTTCTGTTCGATGCCTTAAGGGAGCTATTTTCACATTCTCTGACAGTCACAACTCATCTTTATGCTTACAACCTGATTTCATAACAAGCATAAACAATTTGTCTCGGTTGTTATTCTGTTCTAACTCTGTCATGACCTTATTCATCGGTCCCAAGGCCCTCTGGGTGTAATGAGTGAGCAGTCTAACTCCCATGCATATCAAACACAAACCAACCATTTCATATTATCACTGCTGGGCTCTTGCACTCTGAGAATGGGTTGTGTTGGTGGAAAAAAGCTCTTTCAGTAGGAGTGATCATCTAGCTGTTGAATATCATTGTACATTTTGATTTGTTACCTAGTTTTGTTTAGAAGTTCAGCAACTAAGAAAATAGAATAATATAATAAATATTGAGGTCAGATTTCTCTCATTGGTGCTTTTTTGCAACAAATGGCAGGTTTACCACTTTTAGAGATGCACTGGACATTTATTCAATTTCTCAAAGGATACGAAACACAAATATAAAATGCTAATCATATAAGTACATTCTTTATAACATATCCTTTTTTAAAAGTAATTAAGTTTAAACTAAAAAGCTGGTGCAAACTGATATGAGCAAAAGTTTCACAATGTTCAGCAACAGTTAAATTAAAAACAGCTCTTTGAGTTTTATGAAATTTTAATGAAATTTCCTTCCCAGCTCCCAGCTACTTCCCCACCATTCTTGCACCCTCAGGATCCAGTCAAGCAGTGTGAGTTCTCCTCTACACTGCAGTTTGACTGACAGCTGTGGTATTGCAGATGTCTCGCTTGCAGCTCTGCTGTTCACAATCCAATCGGGATGGAAGGGAGGGAGAAACCTCGGCAGTGGTGCCAGAGTGATTGGGCTCGGGGAATGGTATTTCTGACATTTGTCTGGCAGATAAAAACTAACATCAGATATGAGGAGGAGAAGGTCAATGTCCCTGCTATCAGATACCGATAGGTTTGGCATCTTGTCTGATGACTTCCTCTGCCTAATGTGGACCAGGAGAGCAAGGAGGCTAAACATATGGGGAGGCATTAGACTGACTGAACTCTTAAGCATGCAATTGATTGATATTAATAAAACCGTGGGTGCAAGAGCAACAAACACTGATCAGTGAATTTACCTGAGCCAAAATGCATATCTGTGACAAATTGAGCGAAAATGAAAATGCAACCAGAAAATGGGTGATGACTAAAACCATAAATCAGTCCATTGTCTATACCTGCTTGTCCTTGCAGGGTTACAGGGGAGCTGGTGTCTATCTCCAGCGGTCATTGGGTGAAAGGCAGGACACACCTTGGACATTTGTACTCGCACCTACGGACAATTTAGTGGGACCAATGGATGGAGCAGTCATGTTGGACTGTGAGAAGAAGGTGGAGTAGCCAGAGAGAATCCACACTTGTATGCTAACGGTGCTACCAACAATGCTACCATGCAGCCATGACTAGAAACCCTGTGGAAAATAAGGAAAACTATAATAAGGAAAACCCTGAGCAGATGTGAATCAGAGGAAACGCTAAGTATTTTTGGCAGGATGCATGAGTTCGAACAGTTGAGAGAAATAAACAGCAGATTTAAAAGCCATAGACAAAATGACAGCATTTCTAAAATATGTCTTTTACAGAAGTTTATTACTATCCATTTTGTTGCCCTGGAGTGGTTTGAAGAGCACATTCTCTCTCTTTTTTTTTTGACAGTGCCATTGTAACATCAGACATCCACAGTGAATACCTGGCAAACTTCACACAGCCACATCACAAAGCTGAATAAAGCGTGGTGTGAAAGGTTGCCCAAGCCCAAACAGCAGCCCATACATCATCAGACAATGGCTGTTGGAAAACAGTCTATACTAAACCACACAGAGCACACTAACAGGCTGTCCAAGCAGGGTTGACGGAGCACTCTTTGCTATACAGGTGTAAAAGAATACTGAATACAGAGGGGTATCATCAATAACCCTGACTGGGAAATAAAGCTGCTTGGGAAACCCATATTACACAGTTTAAACCCAATATAAGAAGTGAAAACAATTAATGACAGTGTCCTGGCTCTATGCCATTTTTCCCCCAATCAGATTCTGCTTTAACTGCACCTTTTCCAGTGAAATAATGATTGTTACCTTTGCTACACACAATGGCATTGCTTATAAAGCCTGAAAGTCCTTCACAACCAGGGTTCCCACTAATTTCCCGTCTCAAATTTTCATTCTTTTTCCAGGTTCAAATTTCAAGATTTTTCTGACATTTGAGCAACTTCTCTAAATTGGGTTGAGTTTGAAATGGATTCATGGTTATTTCTCTGAAATCTGCACTGAAGTCTGTCTATAGAGCCAAGACTTATTAAACCTGCCATTAGATTAACACAGCTTTAAAAAGCTTTAAAAGCTTTAAAAAGCTTTAAAAATCACCATTTGTGGCTTTTATCATTTGTTTGTAAACAACTAAAAGAAAAAAAACTTCAAAGTAAGGGGTACCACAAATAATATTTTTTGCCAATTATTTGGCATCTAATACATCAATATTAAAGAACCAGTTTAAAACCACTGCAAAAATGCCATGAAAACTATATTTGTAGAGAATTTATTGAGAACAAAGTCCTGGTGTTTACTGTCTCATGCTCACAACAACCAAAGCATTAGCAAAATTAAGAGAACTTGGCTCCTCTTCATCTTTGACAAACAGAAAAATCTTAATTAGAAAAGATCAACAGATTCCAAGGCCTCGGCTGCTTTATGCTTCAGTAACTTCTTACTTTTTCTGCTGAACAGTGCAGAAAGTTGGCGAAGCAAAACTGCTCACACACAAGCTGCTGATGTAACAACTGCTGGGAAGTGAAAAACAGCAGATCTAAATTTGTTTTAATCATCAGTAAGGTTTCATAGCTATGATCTTTTGGGGTGATGTATACTCAATATTCAGTGCAATTGCTGGTGGGAAAAAGGACTTTTTGCTCTTCACTGTGATATCAAACCCTCGTCAATGTTATGCTTAGTGTGAAAAGATTAATAAATAACCTGAATTCAGAAACAGTCATTGTTGAATATATTGTCAAAGAGGTGCAACCAGTTTGTTTCCTTCCAGGTAGCTCATAGCCCACACTGCAATACTTCTTTATCCATCATCCACAACCTCTTGCAGCAAAAACCATCCATGCTGCTCCTTAGTCTAGCGTCTCTCATTGGCTTTGACAGCTGGGCAGGATCAATTGGACAGGCCCTGACTGGAGCTGAATGACAGAGTGTTCCAGACAGCCCATTCTGACTGTCACTTCCCTGAGAGATCACCAGCCACTCCTGCACATGAATACTAATACCGTCAAAATGGCCACAGCATGGGAAAGGTGGGAGGTGCTTTGTACCGTGTGTGTTTGAGACGCAAGGTGAGATGCACGCACACCGGGAATTTTAAGCTTAAATAAAAGAACGGATGCACACACAGAGACGCACGCCGCCCCCTTTATAATCCTCCCCTCTCGATGTCCTTTGGTGCCGACAGCCCAGGTATTGCAGGGCATGCAGGAAAGCCATTAATAAGCCTGAGGCAGTGGCAGCATGCCAGTGCCTGTGAGCGGGGTCAAAGGTGAGATGCTGGCTAACTACAAAGGGCCAACAATTCTTCCTGTGCAATACATCTGTCCTTTAGCTAAATCTCTGTACTTCCGCCGTGATGTATTTGCTGTAGCTCTGCTCACGTTTGCTCATTTGTTCACGAATAGCAAATTTTCCATGGCTGAAGATCTTTTTTTTTTCTTCACTTTGTTATCTAAAACATCACAATGGAATATCATTTGGAAGTAAAATTTTATAATTCAAACAGTAAATTAATTGGACATAAAATTTTATATCTACTTTTTTAAACTGGAGATGGGGAGGAAAAACAAGTTAATACCAAGGTCTGTAAATTAGTTAATCAAAATGCATTGGATTTTAGTTGAAAATCATATATTTTCAATTTAAAAAACTGTTTTGCTCCTAAATTACTGAATAAATAGACATGTGAGCTTAATAAAACTTCTAAACCTATTCAGATTTTAGATGTTTTGTGGACCTGTGATCATTCAAGGATGTTCTCTGACAAAATCCTTTCAAAATGTGGACTGTGGATGCTGACATTAGCGCTGGGGACATCTCTGCTTGCATTGAGATGGTATTTTAGGCTTGAATAGTTTCGGTGATAGGCCGGCTCCTGTTTCTACAACTTGCACACAACAGTAATCTTTTCCAGCAGAGATGGGGGAAATATTTTGCAAAGAAGAATGGTGAGAAAGTCTCTAGATGTGCAAAGCTGGCACACACAGACCTGAAAAGACTTAAATCAATGAAAACAACAAAAGACGATTCTATACTGTATTCACTCTTGAGGAAGAACAAAATAAGCATGTCTCACTTCTCTCGGGTATATATGTAAATGTGAAAAATCACACAATTTCAGCTTCATGTACAACTATGTGTTGCTCTGTGACAAAAAACACTTTGAAGTTTGTGTCACATGACAAAGCATGAAAAGGCTGGAAGAAGTATTAATATTTTTGAAAGCCATTGTACAACATTTGTTCCTAAATTTGTTTCTGTGCCTTATTTCAATCGTTAGCGTCAAACATTTTCCTTCCAGATGACAGTTCTAAATATCATTTTCCCACTCATGCCTAATTTGACTCCTTCTCGCTTGATTTCCTCAGATGCAAGAGCAGAATTTAATCACAGCAAAAACAGTACGCTATTAATATTGTTTTACAGAGACCTGCAACAGTGCAGGAGAGTCAGTGGTACCTTCAAACGCATCAGGTCGCCTGTGCGCATGCATGCGCCTCGCTTTGTTATTGTACTGTAAGTGACACTGCCGCTCCAGATGTTTTCGCTCTTCATACGACAAAGTTCCTCAGGGTATTGCGTTTGAAACAGCTGAGTGTTGACCTCAATTTGACGTGTGGCGGTATTCATCTGCTCCTCTCCGTCTCGCTACTGAATGCGGCTCCCGTTCTCTCTCATGTGCCTGTAACGCATCTAGGGCTTGCGTGTGTACGAGCATGTCCATGCTAAGCAATCCCAGAGAGTAGAAGTGATACTGCAGCCTGCTTGAAATGTTGAATATGAATGTGTGTTGGTCTGCTTTACCTTTTAGGTAGGGAAGTACACCAAGTTCCCTTCCACTGACAGCTAGTCTCTTGGGCACGTAGACCTGATGCTCTGTGTTTGTGTGCAAGCTGATGCACACGGGTGTGTCGGTGTACGGATATGCCCTCTGACACACTTAAGCGCAGCTGAGCAGGTAAAGATGTGATGAAGATGAGTGCACTGATGCCTGTGGCTGGAAAGAGATGCACTAAGAAGGCCAAAAGTTTAAAATCGCAGAGGAATAAAGTTGCGAGTTAGACAAAAACGGCGTTTTTAGATGCAGAGTTAAATTTCCTAATGTGATTGGCAAGCTTCCCCCTTTCTTTATATCAGACTAATAATGTAACACCAAGGGATCTCATCGTAACTGGTGCTGAACTGTTGCAGTCTGCTCAACTGTGAAATGTACCCAGTGAGAAATCATTTATTGTTGTGCTGAGGTTCATTTGTTCCATCTCGCGGGGCTCCAATTTTCCAGGGCCCTTCACGTTTCAGAACTGCGAGGATCCTCAGCTGAAAACACAGCCAAGAGCTTGAGCCAGTGGTAATATGTTAACATATGCAAGTGCTGATCATCTATAGGGCCCACACTCCAGAGACAAAGGAGAAGAGTAATCCTTCGACTTGGCCAGGGTACCTGGGAATTTAAATGAGTCATACTGAGGGAGCAGATGAGCGTGCTGCAGTGTGTTTGTAAAACTACATGAATCCATTACAGCATTTTTAACCTTCAACCAAAAACAGAGAACACGTCCAAGTAGGTGCAATTATATGCTATATAGTAATCTTCGTAACTGATAGTGGAAGAGCTCTATATTGAGTGGTATTACAGATGACGTGCATCAGAGTGTCCCTCTTTGATCTCTAACAAGGTAAAACATGAAGGCATTACAGATCAAGTGATCAAACTCCACCGTAACTTTGAAGCTGCCCTTTAATATTCCACACTGTGGAATTACAAACAGATCTTGCGGAAGGCCAAAGTAATTACAAAGGCTCAGGTCTTCGCAAATACCTTTTAAAATGTTGATCAGCACTCAAGACAAACCTGGCATATTCAACCTAGGCTGTGGAAGTCATCCTGAGCAGACTTTCCTGTTCCTGAACTGCAGCACGCTGCTGCAGAGAGCTGACTAATGAGCCAGTCAAGAGAAAACGCCCTTTACCTACAAGGTTAATAAGTTATTACTATATAATCAAGCATGTGAAACTCCCTACACTATTGCGTTTTATTTCCTTAACTCAAGTGTTGCAAAGCTGACAGTAAACACACTGTGACAAATGAATGTGTTTCGCTTGGTTGTTATTTTTTTCTTTTTAGTCGGTTCGGTTATTATAGCTGGCAGACATGCAGCAAGTTAGGTCAATTTCTAGCTTAGATGATTATTTTAACATGTGTTGATGGAAGGATGATACAGCTCCAAAGCATAAAGGCATATATTTTTCTAAAATACGGTTATAGCCGCTAGTGGGACAGAAACCGTAGCTGTAGTAGGGGTAGCTTGAGAAAAGGTAACTTCCTGTTTGGACCCAGCTAACGGTAGCGCTCAAACACCAAAGCGAAAAGAATCGAAGATGTTGCAGAATAACGTCAGCCTCAGCTCTGCAATGTGGATAACAACATATACATCTAGATCTCAGCTGTAACAGTCCAGGAAAAATAATTGTACAGCTAAGCTGTTAAATGCAACTTAAAGTCCAAGTTATTGTGCCCCATTTTACCGAGGAAAGACAGGAAGCATATAATGTTGAGAAAAAGCGAGCTGACTCCTAATCCTCAAGTGTGAAAACACAGTTAAAGTCTATAAAACCATTACAGGCAACAAAAATTCAAAGACAAGTCCACAAAGGGAAATCTCCTGTTAAGTGAAAGAGCTCTGTACTTTTTCCCTCTCTCTCCATAACAACAAATAAGTGTTGCCCCTTAATTTGCTTCTCAAAGGCAGGGACCAGTGAAAACGCAACAGTGCTCATCCAAATCAAATCTCAAGACTCTACTCGGTGTGATTACACAATAACTCTGAGCTGATTGTCTACCTCCAGAAACCGCTGCCAACATGAGTGAATAGAGAATTGTTGGACTGGTTCACCATGTTTCTATTCACGGCGGCTGCCACATCGAAGGGGAGGGTGCTAATGGTGTGGAATAGTAATAGCCAAACTCCCTTAGAGCTGAGCTTCTGAAACACAAAGAAACCTGCATTGAAAGCTGCTGCTCAAGTGCACATTATTCCCTCGATTCTATTTAACAAAAGGTCTTAAAGCGCATAAGTGTTGCCAAATAAAAAAATTAAAAAGACGGCACTTCAATCATGCAGAAAGATGCGTTTTAAAGTTCCTCTTGCCGTGAAACGAAAACAGATCGGAGCTTAACATTTTCACTCTGAGTGGTCACAGACCACCTTCATGTCGATGAAAGCCGCTGGGAAACCAGAAGTTTTACCACATAATCTAACTCATAAATCAAACAATTGTATGCCTCCAACATCTAGTGAGTTAAGAGGGAAGATAGCACAAGTCCATTTTTTCCCCTTTCTTTTATCTTAGCAGCTTTTTCCCACTGTGCAATCGTTTCAAGATGAAGTGCACTCTCAAGCATTTCACTTCTTTCCATAAGGTTTTCAGAAAACAAGAACTTGTGAAGGCCAAAGGATTACAGACTTGCCAATCGCGCCGTATGGCTTATTGCCCTCGAGTGGGAAATAAAAACTAATTTAACATATAAAACGAGGCAACGAGGCCTCGTAGGCACAGAAAACGCTCTGTGGAACCTCGACCAGCTATCTTTTGGCTACATCTTGACTTTATTAGACATCTACAGGGGAAGACTTTTACAGGGCTTTACTCATGCCTACAGGGATGCAAGACAATGTTATTTACCTCGTTTTATAGACATGCCACTGGCAAAATAATCCCCCTAAAATGGTGGAGGATTCTGCAACAAATGCTTGCTCCATTTCGAGCTGTAAGGTGGAGATAAACTGTTTATCTTTGGGATTCTGAGTAAAAACACATACCTTAATACACAGGAATAATACCCCACATCATCCAGTTCAGCTGGTCGGAACCATATAGAATCCTCTTCTTTGCTCATCCTTGCACCGTCAAAACTGATGGGTTCCTCGAAATCCCCATGCACTGCACTTTTGTACCACATGAGGCTAAGTCCTGTGCTCTGTGCATGGCTGTAGTTTGCCCGGATATATCCATAGAATAAAGCACACTTGATCCGGACAGGCTCCCCAACAAGGACTTTGTACTTTTGGTAGTCCACGGACCAGTCAGTGCAGCCTTCCACTGGAAAGGAAGAAGAGAAATAGAAGTTTAATCAGGAGTTGCAGAGGAAGGGATGTGGCTGTGAATATAATATCCAGCAAACAATGATTTGCATTGCAGTTAATATACTGTAGGTATCCTGGTGATAGCTGTGTAGTGCATCGATGTTTTGCAATCAATTCTGCAATGACACGTTCCTAAAATTAACCTCTGATAGACACATTTCAATCTTGCTCCGATCCTAAAGTTATGAGACCATCCAGCATTATCATATCTTCTACTATTTCAAGGGCCAAAGTCCAAAGCCACAGGTGCCCTCCTTTTAGAATATCTCAACAAGCTCACAAGTATCAGTAAAAATTCTTTGAAGATAAAGTCATAATTGAATTTGTAATGCAGAGCAGGTATGGAAACGCTTCAGCTCCTCTCATAATTATCCATCTTAAGGTGAGAAATATACCCTTTAATCTCTGCAGAAGTCACTCATGGAAACTCACATGGACATTGTATGACTGATTGATATTTCTGCAGGCGGTGAAGCATCCAAGATGGTTGGCATAGGGTTCATGCTGTTGAATAAAAAAAAAGAGCAAAAAGAAGCAGCTCTAAGGTTTCCTGAGTATTACATGGTGAGTCTAAGACCTCAGGTAATAGCCCCAGGCACAAGCATGGGATTCTGGTAACACAATGGCCCACATCTAACTGGGATGCAATCACCATGGTAACCTACACATGCACAACCTACCCTAGAGATGGTTCACTTTGGAGAGCCAGATCAAAAGATGTACATCGAGTGGGGCATTAAAAATGTAGTCCATGTTCTGGGCGAATTCCAAAATAGATGTAAGTGTAAATAAAAATAAGTGTAAAATCTGTTTTAGAGTTTATACAAGTTATGTTTATGTGGCAACTGTTTATATATCATTTTAAAAAATCACTTAAGAAAAAGAATCATTATACTACACATTTAAAGCAACACAATTAACCAAATGTCCCCTCAAAATTTGATAAAAAAATATAAATTCAGGGAAAAACAAAATTAAATCTTAAAGATCTAACCAGAAACTATTTTTCTGGTAATTTGAATCACACCTGTGATAACACAGGAGTTGTTGTCAGAGCAAAAGTAACAAAAATCTAATGCAGATGAGAGCATGTTAAAATGCATGAGGTAAGGTTACGAGAGGTTTAGTGTCCCCTCCTTGATCCGGTACAAACAATCTCACTTTGGCCTTAAAATAAATACTTGATTCTAAAATGTAAAACACATTTCAGCTTCTAGATTCACCACAAGGGATGGGGAAAACAAAGTCCCTTTGATTTTTAATTTGAGAAACTCACAGCCTTGACATATTCAGAAAGATGGTAGCAGTTGCTTTAATCCTCAACGAGCTCTCACAGTGACTCTTTACAGCCAAACGGTTCTTTTTTCCCCATCTTTTTAATTAAACACATTATTGGGATGACTGTAATTTTATAAACGATGAGTGAGACTGAATTTTAAAAAGCCAGCTAATTAATATCAGGCAACACGAACAAAAGCGTCAAACATATCTAAAATTGTTTATTAAAGAAATGCAATTAACTTTGAGATATTTTGTATGTTTACAAGATTGTTGTTGCATGTCGTCTGGAATAAAGCTGCTGAGCATGGGAGGGTTTCTGAACACCCTTTCCCCCCTACTTCACCTTGCTTCATGCCTCTTCCTTTAAATAAAAACATCTGGCAAGCACAGCTGTGTCAGACACAACAGGCTTGGATAATTGAGCTTCTATAAATATTTTATTCACCAAACAGGCAACCTGCCTGCCAATCAGAGGGGTGGATTGCACACTGCAGTCATAAGGGGTGTTGCTGTTGAAGTGGTTAACTGCGTATTCATGTTGGCGCACCGTTTTGTGTGGGATTTTAAATGTCAGGTTGAGAATGGCAAGAGTGACGTATGTTGGCAACGCGTGCGCTGAAGTGAAGGAAATAAAAGACAGAAACAGGAAACATAATATGACACAGATCGTTCGAGGGAAGGAGCATTTTAAGCTTCATATAGTTTAAGTAACACACCCTAATCATGGAAACGAATATCATTGATTTTAAATTTAAAGTTGGTGTTCTAAATTGTTTCTATTTCAAGGTCAAATTTTCACATCTAGACTAAAATGTGTAGATTCAGCCCAACAGTACTTGGAAGTTCATTAGTAAATTGCATCTTGACCACAATCTTTTCAGGACCATCAACATGAGCGCTGCTAGCTGCCATACCAACATGGTATTTAGATCAAACTACGTAATATTAAAGCACTAAAACTCTAAATTCAAACATACTGATACCCACCACGTGTCAACCACACAACATGTGCTTTATCGCCCTAAACAGAATCAAATTTGTTTTTGCACACCTATTAGCATGGAAGAACCCAGGACCTACAAAGGCTAAAATCAATCATGAGCTGGAACATTAGTTTTACTGTCCTCAGTGAAGTGAGGTTAACATCAACATTAACAAAGACTTGCCAATAAGGAAAACTGAATGAAACTTGCAGTTACTCAGATGGACAAGCCGGATGCCATCTGGAGAAAATGTTATGGTCAGAGGAGACAAACATTGAGCTGTTGGGTGACTAAATATGTTTGAAAGTGACAAAAATGGACTTTCAAACTTAAAAATGCTTCAACAACTGAGATGTGTGACGGTAGAATCGTGCTGTGGGTACATTTCACGACAAGATGTACTGGATGAACTTTACTTAAAAATTGCTCATCTTCTCAGAATACACAAAATTTTAACATTATAAAATGTTGACTTTCTGGAAAGGTGAAAAACTTCACCTATCGGATTTTTTATGGCGCAAGGTTGGCTTTGTACCAAACCAGTTTAAATGAGTTGTGTTCAAAATATTATGCCAAATAGATACAAAGTTTTTCCCTATGAGTAATGAATATAAACTGACTGAAAGTGCACAGTTTGCTTTGTTAAAAAGTTCAATTAACAAGGTTGTGGTGTTGGTTTACCAGATTGAAAGTTACAGAAACACATCTGCTATCGTTTAAGAGTAAACAGCTTAACAACATCAAAATGTGATCCACTACTAATGTAAGGCTTTTAAAAATATCTGCTGCTGGTTGGCAGATTGATTCTTAGCTTGAAGGGAAAAACACCTAGAAACAGGCGCCTTCTGGTGCAATTTTAAAATTTATTTTCCTGATATTCCTGAAATTTGTGACTCATAGGCCTCCACCTTTTATAAAATGCCTTCTTTAGAAAGAAAAACATTTTACATGTTGCACACAGTTGGCACTAAAGTGAATACCAACCATTACATTGCAACAGTTTATCTGCAGCTTTAGGGGCTTCCATCTGCTTGCACTGCTTGTTTGATTTCTGTTCACCAGGCAATTATTGAGATCATCCATCTCTCACTTCAACGATGGCAGAGAATCCTTTTAGCAACAGAGACAATTTTTAAAAACTAAAACCAACAAACAGTGTCACTTAAACACTCCTAATAGACAAATAAATGATGAACAGGGAGACTTTAGAGACTGTTCATTTCACAATAAAAATATCAGCTGATGCTCCCTCATTGGAGGTATCAATTCAGCAATGATGCATGACCGTCTGACACAACACTTGTGTTCAACTATGAACTCATGTCGAATTTCTCTTTTTTTAAATTAATCTCTTTGAAGCAAGTCAATACGAAACGGCCTTGTGAGTGCACAACATTTTAGAGCTGCGAACGAAGCGAAGCATAAAACAAATGCAGAGGAAGTCAGAGTGTGCTCTGTGACCTGCCCACCAGCACAATCCTTTCATTGTGATTAACCGTTACTATGGCAACAGAGGGCCTACCCCTCGCTTATCAAGAACTTGCTAATTAGTTTGTGGACGATAATAACTTGAAGGCTTAAAGTAAGGCGAGCGCTGCCAAGATGGTTTCACTTCTAATTGTGAGTGCTAATTGAGACTCTGAAGTGTTTTACGCTCGCCACTAATAAAAACACCAGAAAAAACAAAAGGTGTAAAAGGTCACACACGCAGGATCCAGCCAGAACATAAAGAGCTGGCAAACTGTTTCATATGAGGGAAACTGCTTTATCCAGACATTTTTCATCTTACATGTCAGAATAAGAAGAGGAAATTGGATTTTTTTTTTTTTTTTTTTTTTTTAGTTTGTAATAAAATTAGCGCTAATTGGGAAAAATGTTATTGTGTTATTATTTTTGAAAATATTTATGATATCCAATTCTGGAAGCAAGAGGCATTCCACTACAGCGAAGGGTTTCAGGAGCAAAAAAGGAGACAAAAATTGGAAATTAATTTCCTTCCAAGAGTGAACTCCAGCCAAGCTGCTTCAAAAGCTTCGCTATATTTGTCTCTAATAACGCCACGAGTAGCTTGGCAGTGCCAATATTTGTTATCGGCACCTTTCCTGAAATTGCCCATTTCAGACTTTTGACAGAGGTTTATTGTTTCTCTCAGAGAGGGTAGGGATTCTGGATAATCTGTTGGCAGAATACAAACATGGTACAAAGCCTAATTGAACTCGATTATCATTTCCCGACTCGACACATTTCCATTTGACTGCGCAGCAATTGGTGAGAGAACGCGCCAATCTGCCGAGAGATAACAACTCCAGCAGCTTTGCAGCAACTCGCACCATCATCAGCTGCGTTAGGGACTGAGCAAATCTATAAACTCCCATGACCCGCAAAAAACAGAACAATTACTCTAGAAACGGCCAGGGTCCCAGCATTAGAAACAAAATGGTAACTGAAAGTAATTAACTTATGCCAAATGATACAGGAACAAATGTGCTGATTTAATAGAAATAAACGTTTAAATAAGAACTCTAGACTTGTGTCTGACTTAACTTAAGCTAAATATAATTGTACAAAATACAGTCAGAAACTTAGATTTTGTATGTAAAATATGAAATGTAAATAAATCCCAATCAGTCTTTCCAAGGAGTTTTACAGGCAGGTCAAGCAGAGTCAGCAGTCGGACCACCAAGGTGACAACATATGTTCCTCAGGTAAGAGAAAATGTTTAACCAAAGTTTGTTGACAACTGAGGATTTCCTTTTTTATTTATTAAATCAAAAGATGTCCTTGACAAACTTATTCTCCCATGAATATTGGCTTATTAGAGCTAAATAACATACAAGAAAGCTAACAGCAGATGCATGTATAGATTTCAGAAGTTGCCCATTTTAGCAGCTACAGTAGTACAGTAGTAGTGTAGAAAATTAAGACTTTCAGCTGATTCCATTTACTGATAGTTTTACAGAGCTCCTCGGCGGTTTGATCATATATTCCAGTGATAGAATATTTGTTACACAAATTAATTACTAATGGCTTTAAGAACTGGGGCAGAAATCTTGTCTATGTAAAAACAAGAATTCATTCAGGCAGAAAAGCCTGAGCAACTTTAAACTCCTGGGTGAGGTGCCGGTTTATTAAGTCTTCAAGTTAGAGACTCACAGAAAACACTTCTTCTGTCTCCTTCTCTTCTAGTGTTTTCAAAGATACAGTTTCATCACTAGTTGGCAACAATCAGATGCCTTGTGTTCACTTACTATCGTTTTATAGCAGATTACTGGACTTTGAATACTGAATTAAATGTAGCCATCTGTATGTACAAGTGCATACTTGATGTAAAAGGAAACTTCCTAAAAATTAGGATGCCAATTTTAAAGGCAATGCCATTTGGAGTAACTGAACCTAGACATAAAACACACATTAAACCTAGAGCAACCATATAAAAAGACTCATGTCAAGGTTTCTGCTAAAAAGATGCAGCACAGATGTGACCAAGATGTTTATCATTGAAAAAAACAAAAATGCAGGTTTATAGGTGGATGAAATAAAGTGAAACAAATATTATGTCCCTGCGTTTCATCAACGTTTTAGTGTCATATAAGCAAAAGCAGCCATTCATCCGGTGCTCCTGGAGAGGAGGCGATGAGCTCATGAATTGGGTTACAGGTCTGCTGCGGGGTAATAAGATGCAGATTGACTCGGGTCACCACAGAGACTCCCTCAATGTCTCTGCTCTCTCATAGCGACTCGACAAGATGGTTTACCACTATTTTTCTCTATAAAATCTCCGGCGTAATTCAATCGGAACAACATGCATATTTTAGACCTAGGCTGATTGAATAAACACACAAGATGAGTGGTTGCTGCACATACAACCAATGAGGTGGCGAGACACCAACCTCTATATGCCCTTAAGAGGCGTAGCATCAGAGCTGGAGGACCTCCAAGATCCCCAAAGGAACTTATCAACATCACAGGCACTTTTGCCAAAGGGAGAGGAGAGGGATGTCCTGATGTCTTGACCTGCCATTTTCCACCTTGTGAAAATGCTGTCGCAGCAGAGTGGGTCTCAATTAAGAGGAAAATAGCTCTGATGTGTGGGGACGGTAACCTCTTGGCTGCCAGTGGGGAAAGCAGGAGGTTACCCAGTGTGTTTGAAGTACATCCAGCAGGTTGGAAGAAAGAAAGAAAAAAAGAAAAGGACTGAGTCGTTAGCCAATGCAGCAATCAGCAAAGGCCGTCTTGCACACATATGCATGCACAATCACAGCTAGACACCCACCGCAGGGCACCTTAACAATAAGAGCCAATGCAATGAGGATAAAGAGAATAAAAACCTAAATTACAGGCAGGTAATTAAGGGTTGCGTGCTGCTGGTGGAATGGCATGGCCACAACAAGGAACTGCAAATGGCCGCCATTATGGGCAATATGGAGACACAAAGAATCTACAATAACCTGGAACAGCGAACCACAACTATGGATTGGAACATCAAATGTGAAAAAACTGAACACATATGAATACTTTGCAGTGGAATAAGTATGAATGCTCATGCTTAAATAAAGGCACTGATGTCTTTCTCACGACCAGAAACAGCAACACCATACATCCGTTTGTTTGGCTATGGAGACAACCCTGCAGACCACAGCAACAAGAAAGAAGATGGACCAGCCCTGCAGGCTTGGTGGGCATCGGTTCCTGGGAAGCTTGCCTTTTTGAGTCGGTCCTGGTGCGTAGTGCCAGGACCGCTCAGCCGGACCGAGAAAAGCTGGCAGCCTCTTTCCTCACTGGTAACATGTATTATTTGTCTCTGTTAGTTTTCAGTGTCAGATCCTCCTTGTGAGACTCTCTGGTCCACAACATGTGGCTTATCAAATATTCCAGTGTTTTATCACTCATTTTTGGTATAAAAGGAGCTGAAGACCAAGTCTGACAATATCAAACCAAGCACAGCGAAGTGAAGAAAAATAGACACTCAAATAATTAAGTCTAAAATTGAAATAACAGAACAAGCAGCTAATGACTCAGTCCAGATTTAAACCTTGAGAAATCTCTCTGTGATCACCTAAAAAGTCAGAAGTAAGTAAGTCTGGACAATGACATGTTGTACAGCAAGTTGGACATTCATGGTCAAATGAAAGCCCAAGGACAGGTTTGAATGGGAACCTTTCGTTCTCCGTCATCATTAACATCCTTATTTCTAAAGAAACGCAGCTACACATTCAGATTCTCATAAAATTACATTTTAAAGGGAGGATTTCCAATTTGTAAAGAAAAAATTAGGTTTTTAAAATGAATAGCAAAGAAGAAATTTAATTCTTTCTTGGTGATTGTAGCTGCTGAGCCTATTAAATGATCACAGTGACATTTACCTCCAGTCCGCTTTCCTGTTCCTCACCAGCAGATAAAACAGCTCAATCTGTCCCCGTCCCCATATATGACGTATATTTCTTGTTTACCTCTCTCTTTCTAAGTCCCTCTCTTTTTGACAGTCACTGGACTGTTATTTATATGCAAATACTCATATCTGATTGAAAAAAAGAAAAACAAAAAGTTTTTTTTTTACCTAATCATAAACATTGGCCACAATCTTTGAGGTTTTCCCCTCCTGTATTGGATTCTGCTCCTTTGATTGGCCATGACCTCAAGAGAGGTCCCTGCTGTCTGTAATCTCAACTCTAAACACTAAGGGAAACAGGAAGCACAAAAAGTAGTTGATGTTAAAGGGCGAAACTTCACCGTCTGGATCCTTGCAGTGAAGAAAATTACAGGGACAGTTAAAATAAGGTATGTTTATCCAGGATTGTACTTTTTGTTGTATAGTATTGCAAACATTTTACGCTGACTGAAAACAGAAACTTGACTTGAAAAGTTATTGTAATATTTTGGAATTGTCCAAACAATTTTGCTATTGAAAAATGTTTGCATTAGTGTGAATAGGACCTTAGCTTTACCACCCATGTTGTATAAATGTTAAACAAGTGCTCTCTATTAATTTACTCAACAATAAGGGAGCTTAATAATTGAAATTGCTTCAGTATAACACAATTTGGCAATCTAACCTTGTCTGAGTTGTTGAGAGAACGGCATCTGCCTCATTCTCAATATAGTCCTAAGAGTGTTGATTATGTGAGTTATTGTTTCTAATGGGAATTTAATAGTATATACAAAAACAACCAGGGTCTATTTTCATGTTTACTTGCAAATTTTTGCCCATTTTATGGGAACGTTACACAAAAAGCAGAATTAACAAAGACCCCATTATGAACAGGGTTTCACCTCTGGAGAGAGCACTATATCATGAGAAAATCATCCTTCTGTTCCCCACGGCGCCAGTAATCCTCTCATCTAACAAACAGCCTTGGGAAGCGTCGAGACACACAATATAAACAATACCGACTCCTGAGAAAAAAAAAAAAAAAACACGAGTGCTGCATTGCAGACATGACTGCGCACATAAGATGATTTCCCCCCCCTCCAGCCCCCTCCACAAACGTTCTCACCCACCCACACAGGAACGAGAATCTGAGCGAGAACAAACACATACACACGGAGAACTGGTCGCACTGCCTCCGCCGGCAGCGCTGCCAGCCTGTTATTCTGTGCTGTATCATGGCGGTGTGGGTGCATCAGCCGGTGACTCAGACCACACCGGTCCACTACAGACACCGACACACCATTTGGGCGTTGTGCTCCGATGCCCCCGCAAAATAAGCGTTGGTGAAAATAGAGCGTGCCCAGATGGATAGAGAGCCTTGTCACATCGGCCACTGAGTCAGCCGTCTGTGAAATGATAAGATGGCAAGAATATGTAGCCAAGCAAGCGGAGGGTATGGTCCTGATGGGCGCTGGTGTCAACTCTAGTATGTCAACTCTGACCTTGTTTTTTATTTTTTTCTCACATGGTTAACTACCGCATCACCATTTCCCCTTCTCTACCTCTGCTTTGCCACTACTCTATCTCCATTTATTTAGTGCAAAAGTGGGAGGATGAGGGAAGGTTGTGAGAGGAGCAGGACTGTGAAATGATTGGGACTTCACAAGGACAGAGAGATCTCTAAAAGTCACAGATGGAAAAACCTCAGTGCCGCAAATCACTGGAGGCCTTTGGCGCCAACTCACTGGATGTAGACTGTAGATTATGACTCAGTTTCTGGGCAGATGTGTCATCAAGGTTGAATTTTTCATAAGAAAATTAGCGATTGTTGACTGAAATTCAGAGGTTTGTGGAAGGTTTCACCCAAACACACTGTGGATTCGTAATAAAATTTTACAAGTCTGATTGCATCCCTGAATTCGAAGAAAACAACTATACTAACTAAACTTTGCACACCACTTCTACACACACACACACACGCACACACGCACACACACACGCACACACGCACACACACACACACATAAACAAGCAGATGGGGATCCAGGGAAACCTAGCGGCCTGGAACCAGAGTAGAGCCAGGGCTTCCCATTAGAGGACATTACTGTCAAACACTGGAACAAAAACTACCTGCTGTACACTGATTACCAACCTACCTCTCACTACAATTCAATTACAAACTGGATAATACGGAGCGCTGCACTCATTCTCTGTGACAATGTTAAGCCCGTGACATAAAGAAGGGCTGACAGCTGGCGGGGATGTTTCCTGAAAATGCAGATGTATTTCTTACCACCACCCCAAGCCCCCTTTTCTGCACAAGGCATCGGTCTTGTCCTCTTTGTAAGTCAAATAGCTGCATTGGATTTTTCAGAATGGGACAGTATCTTCTTATAAGTCAGTGAGGAAAATAGCAACATTTTTTTTTTTCAGAAAAGAAAAGGGAAATTAGAACAAACAGGGTCTTAAAATGTATGTTTGCCAGCTTTTGTGATCAAAGTTTCGTGAAATCTGTCATTTTCTCAACACTGGAAGCCTGTATGCTTCAAAGCTTCTTACGCTGTTAAATAAATCTATCTAAAAAACTTTAATATATAAAGAAAGCATCAGAGTGACAGTTTTCCAGCAGGAAAATGTCACTGCTTTGAGATTATTTCCTTTATTTAATGAAAGTCTGAGTAAAGTTCTCAAGTGATGCGGTATAATAAGAAAGTTCTCTTCCGGGACTTTACTGAATATTACATGTGCAGGTGAGGGTCACACAGCGTTGAGCAGGAACTATTTTCTGAAGAACATTGGGCCCTCAACTCCAACACTCACAGTCGAGAATAAAATTTACTAAAAACAATCTAGTTAATGATGCAACAGATTGGTTGGTCACTGTAATCAACCAGTTTCAAGTTTAACCAACCCTGATTAGTCAACCAGAAACATAATAATCTCCACTTTGGATCAGTAAACATATTATGCATAAATGCTAACAACACTCTTCAGTATGGATGTTGTTGCTGTAGGACAACAACAACTCACATCCAATTCAATGTGTTGTTCATAACATAAATTTTGAATGGCAACCTATGCAAGTCATTTAAAATAATTTAAAGCTGGTTTTAGTGCAGGCAGCTGAATTAGATGATTAATTCTTTGAATTCAGCTTTGTCACAATGAGAATGATGCAAACTCTAAATACAAGAAACAAACAGAAAGTGTTTACATTAAGGACAGAGTCACTTTCAACTATCAAAGTAGTAGGAAAAAAAGAGACAAACAAGGCAAATATAGCCATTTTTAAACTACTTTCCCTGTTACATAACAACAACAGTTCTCTGAATACACAAACTGTAATTTTCTGATCCTTTAGCCATCCAGCTAATAACAACCAGTTTGTTTTCCTGGTTTAAAATAAGCCATCCTTTTCTGCTCCAATTAGAAACTGTGCAGTAAACTTCTATTAATGTGCTCTCCACTCTTTCTTCTCTTGCCAAATGTATGCACAGTCCAGACAAACAAGAGTGAAATTGCATGAGGTATTTTAGCCATTTTGAGTTGAGCGATGTGCAACAATTAAAAACATAATTCACAATGTCAGCAAATTAGAAACTTTATGTACTTGAATTAACAATAAATCCTTGTGCGTTTGCAGAATAGAGGGGGGAGAGAGAGGAAAGAAGAAGCAGAGAAGGGAAAAAGGCCAAGAAAATGGAAATTGAGATCCTGGTGCTAGGAGCATACATTTGCATATACATAATTAATTAAACCGGGGTTCACTGCTTTAGATGGATGACCGTCTGAAGAGAAGCCAGAGAGCTGTGGTGGAACAGTGCTAAAAAGGTTAAACAAAAGGGTGATTCTTATCTTACTGAAGGAAATAATCCCTGTAATTTAACTCACCGACTCATCAGCGCTGATTCATATACCCAAAACTGGCTTAGCAGACTTCACTTTTTTTCTTTATTTATAAATAGCTAAAACCAAGGAAGGACTCACAAAAGACAGCTAACAAAAAACAGTGGCTGTGTTGGTAGGAAGTGCAGGTTCAGTCAGGGTAACAATGGCTAATTCAATAGAAACAAATTATCCACAGAGGTAGATGAGCACACTGTATTAATCCATTGTTCTATCAGCTCTTTAAACTGACTCATATTTGAAAACAAAGATGTCATTCCAGCTGCTGCAAGGTAAGTGAGGCATTTTAAGAAAACACAAAGCAAAAAAAAGGTGCGAAAGTTGGTATTTAAAAATTGCTTCAAAAACAAATGTCAAAACAAGAGAGATCGGATCTGAATGTGATGAAACTACCATATTTCAAGAACTAACAGTTCATCCAGACTTTTGGATAGTGATGGGCATTTTTTTTTTTTTTTTGCAGAGATAAAATCTAGTGTTTGCAAGACCATCAAAGCTGATCAAACTGTAGTTTTTTAAAGATAAAAAAACACTACCAAAAACCCCAAAATAAGCAAAGATGACCATTAAATTAAGTATAGCTCAATAGTTTAGAAGTGCTAACTGACAAAGTTTTAGAATTCTTAATTTTTTTTTTTTATTCAGAAAAACTGAATTTTTTTCAGTGCTCTTGTTAATCACTGAAAAGCATTGGTTGAAAACAAAGGTCATCGTTTTCAAGGTCTGTCCTGGGATGCTGTGTACCATTGTTCCCACTTTTGAACAATTTGTGACCATAAAACCAAACAATGATTTGACTTCAACAGCCCAGTACTAAGACTAATAAAACAAAAGAAACGTAAGAAAAAAAATGGTTACTAGATGTTTATTTTTACAGAAACTATTTACAGACCACAGTTATTATTCACCACCATTAACATGCCAGTTCTGCAAGAGCATAGACAGTTATGGGATGATAAATTTGTTAAAAATGAAGCCGTTTTTGGCAATGACTCTTGGAGCTTTGTGGGTGTGGGAAAAAAGCATGAGAAGTTCAATTAGACCCTTCACCTTTGAACTCAACCGATGACATTAGAAAGGGCACAAGGTCAGGAAAAAAACAACTCCAACTAAAATACAGTGGTGCAGCAGCTACACTGGATAAAAGGCAGTGGCTCATGTTAAAACTGGCTCACAGTTTTACTGAACTTAGTTTGGTTTTACTAAGTTCAGTAAAACCGAACTTAGACCACTGCTGCCAAGTGGTCATTAGTAAAATATTGCAACAATATCAGTTGTTTTTCTTAAATATAATAATACGTGTACCTCTGTGGATGCTTAATTTAATAGCTGACACTAACCTCTGACTCATCTTTTAAAAGAGGTAGACACAAAATGAGAAATCTTTTCTGAAATATTTTATGGGACTATACTGCCGTTGTTTTAGGAGGAGAAAAGAAAAATTAAATATCAAGGTTCGTGCGGAGCTCATGTTTTCCATCATTGCTTCGGCCCTTCCATTTCCCTTGTCTTTGCCATCTTGCTCAGCTGCACATCATCTAATAAGGCAGGAATGCTATAAAAATAACCCTAAGCCCCCTCAGCCTGCCAAATTCTGACACCAGTCTAATTGAGATGCCATCATAAATTTTGAAGTCTGTGATTCTTTTATAGAGAGTATGGGAAGAGGCAAGCTAAATGGATGAGAGGGAGCTGGTTGCCAGTAATGTATGAAAAAGGGGAAAGAGGGGGCTGAGATGGCATGTGCGAGTGTGATGGGCTAGGCGTGTTGGAGGAAGGGTTTGGGGGGGGAGACAGACAGACGGCAAACAGATTCAAAGACAGGCTGAGTGCACATCTCTTAACTGTGCGCATATTAATGCAGCACTGCAGAAATCCAGTCAGCCAGGCAGCAGCCAAGGTCAACAGAGATTACCAGGACCATGACTAAACATACTGGCCAACGATTACAGAGAGCATCCGCCTCTCCTTTCCCCATCATCCTATCCATCCGCTCTATAAGGCCTTGATCCTCACCACCCCTCTCCCGCCCCGAGTCCATCCAAGTCCAGGCTCAGTCGCTAATGAAACAACATCCCTCCCTCTAAGTGATCAGCTAAAGTGGGAAGCGGGAGGAATACATGAATTTTTCACCGGAGCGTACAAAATATGGGAGGCTGTGATGATGTAACAAGACAGGGTTTCTTACCTCTCTTCACCTCCTGTATTTCTGCTTCCAGCAGAGTGGGAGGGAATGGTAAAAAGGAGGGGAGGAAAGTAGAGGGAGAAGAAGCGAGGACGGGTGTCGACGGATTACTTCAGGACCAACCGTAGGAGCTTAAGGCCACCCTCAAGTCCTTTTCATCACCTCCATTAGGCGTGTCGTGTTGTTAATTGTCGGTTTTAGGCCAACACATTGAATTAGCACTCACTGTGAGCATGCTAGCTATATGTGTTTCATGTTAGGGTGAGACACATGCAGCTATGTTCAAAATAATGAGTGCATTAATAAGTTTGTAGACCTCACCATATAGAGAGGTCTATAAACTAATATGGAGAATATTAGAAGAAATATTATAGTACAAAACAGTAGCAGAAATTGCAATTTTAGTCACATGTAATCTTTTGTCACTGTGATGGATTACAGAAACGCATAAACTGGAGATGTAGCCATCACCCCTCTGCCCCAGGTGGTGACTTTTTTCTTTTTCTTTTTTTTATTGCCATTGCTTCATGAGTTTGATGTTTTACATGCAACAATGTCACTCTTTGGCAACTTTCAGCTTCATGCTTGGCTGCCTTTATACATATTTCTGGACCTCAAACATTGAAGTAACAAATTACTCTAAGCTATACCAAAGAAGAAAACTTTGAAGGAAAATGTGGAGGTGGAGATGGGATAAGCAGTGAAATTAGGTGCAGTTTCCTTTGAGAGAAATCTAGAACAAATGATTGATGTGCCTGGGGAGATTAAAGACCTGGAGACTGGAGTCCAGAGACATTAAACTGTCTCAATCAGTTCACCTCATAAAAAGGCAGTTTTCAATTTCATGACTAGCAACCCAGATCATACTTCATTCTTCAGACGAGAACGCGATGCAGCCCAACATGGGTTTTTAAATGGGGAAAGGAGGGAAAACATCTGGAGAAAGAGACGCCTGACGGTGCAATGATGCACTTTGCAAAGGAATCCAAAAGAATGCATTGCTTGATAAACTGTCAAACTAATTTGTCAAGCAAATTTGTTTGACAAAGTCACAAATTTGGGCATTGTCTTAGTAAAATAGCTACATCTTTATTGTATTGACAACATGAAAAAGGGCATCTTTGTAAGCCTTTTAGCAAAATTGTAGGAATTTCAAAGGCAATTCTACCATAATATTGTAGGATTTAATATTGTAGATGATTAATCCTATATCTGTAGATAGTAGCCATTTTTTACCCTGCATACTTCCACAAAACTGCAACTATCCAGTCACGTAACAAATATCAATCTCAATATCAAAATATTATATTTTAACAGTCATTATGTTGTCTTTTTATGTTCTTGATGCATACTATTTTAAACATGGATACTATATTTAAAATGACCATTACCTTTACAAACATGATTCTCCACAAGAAGGTCATAACTAGAAGAGTTACAAAAAAGCAAAATTTGCATTTACACAAAGAAAAGAAACAAGTTTGCTCAGACTTTTTGAACTCATGGCTCCTTCTGGATTACAAAGTTTCCTGCTGAATCTGGATATATGACTCCAAACGTGATGACTGCTCCACAATCGATGCTACACTTGATGATCTTCTAATGAAGGCAGTAAACATGCAGATTAGAGACTGTCAGGAGGCTTTCCAAACGCAATCTCCCCTCCCACTTCATCGCCGATCCACTATTTTACAAACAATCAAGAATATTAGATCCTGAGATAAATGGCCCTATTAGCCAAAGGAGCCAGAAAACCCGTTTTTGGCTCATCCATCTTGTTAACAGCATGCAGAAAACAACAGAAAACCATGGCAAACCTACCGCCATCGCAGGAGATCTGTTAACTAAAACTCTGCTGGCTCAGGTTTTTTACACAACAGTACATCTCATTTCCTGTTTTCCACAGGTATAACGCCTGATGCAGTTTCCAGTGAATGTCTAGGACTTTAAAACCTTAATAACTGTTCAGGTTATTTGAGCAAGAATAAAAAAGAAAGAAGTTGATAGTTTTACTTAGTTCAAACTTGCAATGTACTATTTTTCTCAAAAAATTGACATTTAATTCAGACTTCCAATGTACTAGTTTTCTCAACAACAACAAAAAAAACTTTTTCACAAGGGTGTGATAAATATAACGAGGTCCTGGGGTACATTTCAATTTAATTCCTTATCCTATAAACCCTGTAAACAGCTTCTCAAATCAACAGATCGACAAGTCAAGCCTGTGGTAATGACTCCTCTTTTTTTATTAGAATTAATCTGTCCCGCAGAATGTTCCAGGAGATAATTAACTACTGCTTTCATCCTCATTTTTACTGGCATGTTCATTAACGGAATTCCTGCATCCGGTAAGAAAAGACATCTAATGTTTCGGTTAATGAAAATAAATAAATTACTTGGACCAGAGGTAATCAAGTCGAGGCCGGGCTGCAGCAGGGTGACAGGTATCACGGCAAGCCGAGCAAGCTTCATTAGCTGGAACAGGGCAATCATGTAGGGATCATGCGGGCGGCACGAACATAATGATCATTATAATGTTAGCTGGCAAATAATAAAGTAAACAAGTCGCTAATACCAGGCTATCAGCGATGTATCAAATCTCCCCATTATTTCTTGCACATTTGAATGTAGAAGGCTCACAATAAAACAATTTTAGCACCATTATTTCCTAATGTCTGCAAATAATCTAGACCTTAGCATTAAAAGAAAAGGGGATATTTGCATATGCAAATGGTAGAAAATACAACAGTAAACACTCAGACTTTTATGCTGACAGACATTGGCATTATGCCTTAATTTGTATGTTATATCTTTAAAACAAAGAGACAAAAAATGTCAGCATACATTGACTCTGTATTACTGCTTAAATTGTTACCAAATTGGAAACAGTGTTTAAAAGTATAATGCAAAGATACAGTATACACATATTAGCTTGGAATGCTAATAGTAGTTAGCTTGGTAACTGAATACCAATAATGTACATTAACTAGCGCATGGTAACTACAGAACCAACAATTTAAATAGCTCATATTTATACCCTGATACACAGATCATATTGGAGTTAAGTGCCTTTCCCAAACTAGAATTGAGTCTACAACTTGTTTCAGCATCAGTTTGTTATTAATAACTAATGTTTTTAGCTTATGGTCCTCAACAGTTTTACATGGCAGCTTGTTCATTATTACTCTAAACAACTGAGCCTAAATTTTGTACTATTACTAACCATTTCTGACACTGGAGGCCACCAATACTGTAAACCGTTTCAGTAAATCGTCAGATGTAATATTTTCTTTACTTTCTTGTACGCATCCAGAAACGGATGCATTCAAGTGCGATGAAAACTGTGCCATGTTTTGCCGTAAGTATGCTCTTCTTTTCCTTAGGGATGTCATTCCTCTGTTAAACTGATACAATACATTCCCAAATAGCTTGACTTTGGTTTTCACTCCACACCCCTCCACGCTCCCACCCCACCACAAACGCAACTTTATTCCTGAGAGACAGTGTCTTCTCTGTGCCTTGCTTCTCTTCTCTCAGTAGCAGAGCAGCATACGAAATGGGCAGTGACAAACCAAATATTTCTTTCTTTATTTTCCACACCCCAGAAGATATTACACTTTTAGACCTTCTGATTGCCCTCAAGATCAATTCAGAGCATTTCACCATAATTACAGATTGCCTTCTGGTCTTTTGATTTATGTTTTTAAGACTGCATTTATTTTCCTCACCACTGTGCAAAAGAAATGTAAATAAATGGCTTCCGATTTATGCTTTAAGGTAGGTTAGATAAATTGTTGTTGGCCCATTTTCAGTTGGCTTGGCCAGTTACATGCAATTAGAAATTGCATGTAACTGGCCATAGGAAAGCAGCAATTTTCCAATTCCTATCTGTTATGACCATGCTGAGGTGAAAATGTTGGCAGCTTTTCGAGTCCCACAGTTAAAGAAATGATCTAAATAATTTAAAAAACACACACACAGAAACTGCCATTTGCAGTTTGTAATGCTAACCGGTGAGAATATTTGATGTGCTTTGCATAGGAGCGTGTAGATCCATGCTAATTGATTAAACTGATTAAAGAATTGAACACAACTAAGAGTAAATCAGAGCTTTTCCCCCTCCAACACTAGGTAGATTGTGCTGTAGAAAATGTCTAATACAGTGCAATTTATGTTCCGGGGTGTACAAAAATGTTAAAGGGCACAAAAAATGTTTTAAAGCCAGAACACCTAAATACCTACCCTACGAAACAAATCACAACTGACCTTTTCATCTGGTTTTTAAAGTGGATGAGTAATTTTACAACCCCTTTTCTCTCAAACAAAAGAGCCTCAATTCACACCTACAAAACTCTTGTTTTCTGAAGAATAAAGAGCTTGCAAGCGAGGAAGTGTTGAAAGGATGTGTGACACAGAGAGAAGTTCACCGGATAAGAAAATGCTTTCTTTTAATGATAATTAGCTGCTTTTTCTCCAGGTCTGAGACAATTGAACCACATGAAGGACAACATGTATAGCATTAGCTTAAAAAGACTTTTAAGGAACAAATAATGCATTGAAAAAGCCAAATGTACACTGACTGGTAGAGTCTGAGGGATGAGACAGATTATGTCCCATTAAGGTTTAGACTTCTACTTTAATGAAGTAGATGATGCATGACTGCATATAAGAGGAACAATGCTGATCAGAACTGGAGCAGGACTGTCGTGATTTGCTGTTTGCAGTTTGGTTCTATTTGCATAATTAACTCTTTACATCAAAATGGACGATTTTGAACTGTGATTAATGGATTTCCATTTATGTACACAGAGACAGATTTGTAGCACAAATAACCAGAGTTTGGCCCCATGACTGCAATCCGAAAATTATACAAATTTTGACGATTGATGCCGATGGAGACTAATGACAAATTAAAACATTATTACAATAAAAACATGTTGCGTGCACCACAATCTGTCTTTTTTAATAAGCACATCTTCAGATTTCTCTTTTACTTAATTGTAAATAGGAACCACGTCAAAATCGACTTTGGGAGTTTGAGGTTTACAAAAACAGGTAATTGGAAATCGCATGTTAATGTAGGCTATCTTTAAGTTCAAGAAGCATTTGCTGATTAATTCAAGAGTAGCAAAAGGTTATTAATATTAATAGAGCTCTCTTTATGGAAATTTATGAGGGGAACTAATTATACACCACCAACAGACACCTATATTATACGTAACAGTAGATGATTTTATACGTAAACCTCCTCAGTAGCATAGAAGAAGAGGGAACATCATTAGAATATATTTGGTTACTTTAAAACAGATGTGGTCATTGGAAATGTGTTGCACCAACAGCATTGAGGGAAATTGTAGACCATGTATGAGACAACCTCAAGGTAAAAAAAAAAAAAGGTTTCACTGTAAAGCACAAGAGAACGGGCATGAAATGCACTCAGATTATCCCTGAAGGAGGTTATTCTGGCATCAAATTGAAGCATAAAAAGGAATGGCGAATCAAAAGTTATGATATTTAGCAAACAGTTCAACAAAATTCCTCAAAAAGTAACTGATTTATTGTTTATTTTAATGCAAATCTTAATCTGAACACTCCTAAAATCATAGAACCACAATTAATCAACTTAATACAGAGATTTTACATGAACAAGATGTTTTTTTTTTATCTGCTTGCGCAATCAAAGAACTTAACATTCAATATGGTCTGCTTCCTGGCAGATAGCTTTTCATACAAAGGCGCTCTAGGATGCTAGTTTATCCGCTCCTGTGTCATACCCAACCTAACTCCCGTTCGTTCAGTCCCACTCCTCTTTTCACTCCCCTCTGCGTACCTTCCCTATCTCCTTGCTGGAGCTGCAAACTGTATTTGCATATCAGTCGCAGAGGAGCCATTTCTCTGGTGGCAATGGTTGTCGCCCTAGAGTATTCTTGTCTGGCATCACAACACAACTCCAAGATCAGAGCACTGAGCAGTGTGCCTGTTAATGGGAAGATCTCCCCCCACAGGCTCCTTTACCACATGCATTTTCCCTTACTTTCATTTAATCCCCTCTCTCCGCTTCCTCTTTTCCTTTCTCTCACTCAGACTTCTTCCTTTTGCAATCCTCTCCCTCGCTCATCCTTACTCTTCTCTAGTCCTCTCTATCTACTCTAACTTTTTTTCCCCCTCCCTCCTAATCTCGTGTGCTTGTTTTGAACGCACCAGAACCAGGACATGGGTCTCTGGGGGTGCCGAGGCTTCTTATGTAACATAATAAAAAATTCACACTTTGCATGTTCTTATTATGGAGAAGAAGAAGGAGAAGGAGAAGGAGAAGAAGAAGGAGATGCGAAATGTGGTTGTTGGAGGCTGTAACTACAAATTAAGAATAACTTGCATCATGAGGAAGAAATATTAGGATAATAAAGTAACAAAGCAGCTTTCTGTGGCCATTTTGATCGCAGAGATTCCTGATTTATTTTCTGTTACATCTACATGAAGTTTACTGCATTTTTTTCTGTGCAAACTCATTTCTTCCACATATTAGTCCTCAGATGGAAGTTTCCCCATGAGACAAAAACAATACAATTAGCATTAAATTGGTGCCTGTCATGCCATGACCGTATTTCCGCGTCATCAATCATCAAAGCAGAGCTATTGTGGAAGCAGGAAAGGATTCGGCTGCCTAATGATGCACCGCTTACAATTTTCCCCCCCTTATCTACAGATATGAAAGGCATTTCAAACAAATATCAGACAAACCGTCCTATTCTCTCCACAAGTTGGGCCGGATTTGCACCAACATTCAACTCACTGGTCATTTTCTCTTTTACTTTCTTGTGTTTTCCTGGTGCAGGCGCATAATGCAGCTGATTTAAAACCCATAAAAGCCTGTTTACCACTGCTATTCACAGATCATCTGCAGAGCATGAATTATTAATTCGACCAGAGCATCTTCTTCTCCCTCTTCTTTTCTCGCTGTTTAAAACACTCTTCCGTAATGTCATGCAGAGGCGTTAGTCATTACTCAACTATCTGAAAAGCAGTGAAGGCCCAAGTAAGAAATGTAGAATATTATTTACTCTTGCCAAATCAGTTTATCCAAATTAATGTATGTGGAATTAAGTGAAATAAAGCAGAAACAGATAAATGAAATCCCTTGAGTTTAGCCAATAGTACTTTTATACTTATTTTGTTGCTTGGTGTCTATTAAAGTCTGTCTTTTTTTTCTTCCCCTTGCATTTGCAACACAGTGGAGCGGTGTTAATTAGGAATTATCAGAAATTAATTAAGATTTAAATAAGTCCCAAGGTGAAGAACTTGCTTATTACAGTACCATGTAAATCTCTTATAATCCGCTATAACACAGCACCAGCCAAACACTGCAAATATTAAGATGCGCAGCAACACTCACTGGTCACTCACATTAGCTGCCATCTAATAGCTGCAGAGGATTTGCACATGGAATGACATGAGCATGAGTCGTGCTTCGCACAAGTGTCAGTGAAAGTAAACTTTTTCCACATTTGGTTATTCTACAAAGTTGAAAATAAATTATTGTAAATTCAGAAGTTTCTCTCAGCTCTTTTAATAAAATCCAATGTTGTTTTAATATTATTTTGCTGGTTATTAAAATATGTTTAGTCTCTTCCTAGCAACAACAAACAACAACCTTCTTCAACAATCTTGCTGTTTTTAGACAAATTTAATGAGTGCATGTGTCCAAATCTGTTTTAGAGTAAAACGTCACTCTATTATTAAATAAATAGGGGGAAAAAAACATGGTTGATAAAAAAAAGAAGCTCATACTTACCATTTTCACCTTAAAATATAAATTTTAAAGGGAACATAGTGTCCATCTGCAAAAGCCAATTCACTAGAAGGTCAAATGTTTAACTTTCTTGGAACTGTGGTTACAGCATAATCTGATTCTACAACGTATCGACTCGAAGGGGTGAACAAAAACGTGCACCGCATTTTTTAGTCAAAACCTTCAAGGGGTATGAATACTTTAGCAAGGCAGTATATTGCACAGGGTCAGGGAAGTGTAAAATAATGCATTATAGGAATTAAACAGTAAGCGTGAAGAGAAGCAGCTGAGGATGTAGTATCATCTGCTAATGAACAGGTGAGGAGATCAGTGCAGGCGTCGGATTACACAGCGTCACGCGGCGCCACAAATCCCACATCAGTGATCCATCCTGTGCTCGGTGGCTTCTTTGGCTAATGGACAAATGCCAGTGACACGATTTCCTGTTGTTTTAAAGCTCGTATCATTTGCAGCTACTCCTATCTGGCTGCTTCAGGAAGCTAAAAAAAAAATAAAAAATAGGCACAGACTGATGATGTCACCGAAGCGTGCTTTTTAACTACACAAAAGCACGCTGGGCATCACGTCGGGGGCTTTCCTTCTGAGATGGGTTCATCGTTACTTAAGGGTGAGCAAAGCGACTCAAGGTTAATCAGTACATGAGGAAATGTGCTGCCTACCTTGTAAGGGAGGGGGGCCTAATTCGCCTTTTTTTTCCCCCCCTCTTCCCTGACTGGTGGAGCATTATGTGGTAGACAACCAGCGGAGCAGTGTGACAGTTTACATCCAACATCTCTGTCTCACCCATCATGCATCTCTGGGGCACAGGCCAAGTCCCATGGAGATCTGGACGCCCGACATGAAGTCGACAGCAGCTCAGGCTCCAATCACACAACAGAGTCATCTTTCACAGATGCTGCGGCACACTGACACAGCAGTATTCCCTGTAATAAATGGGAAACGAGAGCGCAGAGCTCTACCTCTACCTCTAAAAAACTTTTAGCGTCAAAGTCACTTGTGTCTTTGGTCACTGCTTGTCTTTTATTTGTACAGTTTCTGTTGAAGTATTTTTTTTACAGTAACAAAAAGCAGCAGAAGAGTAGCTTGTCTAGTATTTCTACGATGTTTGGGAACTTTATACTTCTCAAATTAAGTCCATTTGATTTAGATTTTATGTGACAGATGGACTCCAAGTAATGAATAATTTGTAAATTGCAACTCATAAGATGACATCTGAACGCAACTGTTTCAATGGGTTGAATGTAAATGCTTCATTTTCCTCCCATTTCACTTACATGCACAATTTTGTGTCACTCTATCATATAAAATGTAGATAAAACACTAAAATTTGAGGTTTAAATGTGACAAATTCTGAAAAAAGTGGATACAAATACTTTAAGAAGGCACTCTAAAATATTTGCAGAAAAGTGATTCAATTGAATGATGCATATTTTTCTCGGACGGCATGCACACATCTCTAATTACTTGATAAAGTAACACAAATACAACCTATAAAACCACCTACCAATTCATTAGTCTTGCATTGCTTCAAAGCTCTAATTCTTCTGGCTGGATTACCAGCAGCAATTAGAACAGCATTAATACCAAAGCGTCATGTGGTGCTGTTTTTGTCTATGACACATTTGACCTTCTGGATGCTGTTTTGGGAAAAGAGATGAGCCACATAGCTTCGCAATGATACCAAAACGAAACAAACAGGAAGTTGTGTAACTGCAGCAGAGCATGCCTTCCAAACTGAGCAGATTTTCTGCATTCTAACCTACTGCTCTGACCCCCCTAAGCCAATAAGGCTTTCATTATGTGGAGGAAGCGTTCTGTGAGACTGGGGAATACCAGACTAAGGAATGTTAAGCCCGCTGCTAAAATGGCTGAAAGATTTTTTTTCTTCTTCCTCCTCTTTTTCCTTCCCTCGGTGCTGTTTTAGGAAGCAATCTGGTGTTTGCAAATTTGCATTTCTTTGTTGGAGAGACTCATTAATTTGAAATGATTGTGAAAACTGTGCCATTTGTTCCACTCTTGTGAGTTTTAATGCACCCAAGAGGCAAGGAGTTTGCACAAGGGAGCGATCATCAGAAACCAAACTAACTCTTGGCTTCTTAAGCACATCATGGAGGATGTAGACATATAAACTAGTATTCAAACTATCAGTTTATTTAAAGAGTTGTTAAAAAATAGGTTGTCGGGAATGTAAGAAAACAGGATATGACCTCGCAACGACATCACATGCTATAGATGGAGTTTTATGGGAATGAACATCGACATATATGCAGGTGAGAACAGAAAGTAGAAAATCTGCAGTCTTCCTGTTCGCACTACAACTAGTGAAAATGCTCTGGTCTAATGCTCTACTCTTAACACTGCAATGAGGCTGACAATAAGATCCTGCCAAATTATCATGGGAGTTTGATAGATGATAAAAATAAATAGCTCTTTGGCAAAATAATATACAGCAGGCATGTAGAAAATATAGCTGCAGAGCTTTGAATTTCAGCAACCATTTAATCTTAGGTGTCATCAAAGCAAAGCCAGGGACCGAAGAGCCCACACACTGCCTTTATCAAAGCAATTTACTCACAATCCTACCTGGGCTGAAAATAGACCAGTAAAGCACATTTTGCTGCTTAACTACACAAAACCAAATATTCAGCATATCAGCTTTTGATACGAGTGGCAAGTTATCAAATTACCTCGGCACTCTCACTGTATTTTGGGTCTCCTAATACAATACAGCCAGGTAAATTGAATAATTTGACCATTTATATTTTACTCTTGGGAGGCAAAAGTAATTTCTTCACACTGCATAGAAGCAACCCAATCTCTCCGAATACAGCAGATGGTTTTATGCGCGAAAAAAATGTTTTGCTTTTAGAAACGTCGCCTGATTCTTCATTAGAAAAGATGAACAAAGTCTATAAAACGGAAGCTGCTATATATGATTGAGTGAAAGCACCCATGTAGCTCACTCACCCAGGGAGAAAGTACAGTGTCCTCAGCTCAGATTATTAGAAATTTATGGGTTTGAAGAACAGAAAACAACATGAAACCAAATCCTAAGAGTGGCATGACCTGGATAATTGAGGATGTTCAGTGACGGTGTTTGGTTGAGTCCCAGTCAGCAGATTTAAATTACACTTCAAATTTGACCTACAGGCTAACCAGAGCTGCACAACTTAGTTTTAATCACAACTAAAGCCGTCACTCACAGGGAAATTAATATGTTACTTCTTAATTTCTTTATATTATCCGTAAGTCATTATCATTCTGTAGGATCATTAATAAAAGTTCTACAAGTTGTTAGGTTACACACACAGAGCTTCACACAGGCTCAATATGATGTTTATTTAAGACCCTAAGGATTAATAAAGCACTTTCAACAGGATATTGCTTCTGTCACTTCTCTTATTATTCCCAGGTTATTAGCTATAGGTTACGCAATCAGTATATTCAGTCTAACATTTAATCCCGAGCAGTGACGGAGTAGCAATAGGTGTTTATACTGAAGTAGTACAGAAGATTACTTTTAAAAAGCAAAGGAAAGAACAACATGAATAAAGGGAATTACACACTATGGGAAATATTGTATGAAGTGCAAAAAGTGCCACAGATTAACAAATCGTGACTATTTATGAAATACAATTTCAAATAAATAAATAAAAATAATTATTTCATCCATGATCATCAACATGAATCGTAGGTGTAAAATTAGTTATCACTGTTTTAATGTTTTGTTAAAACCCAGAACTATTGGTTGGTTGAAAAACACAAAAGTAGATGGTAAGGCTAAAGGAAAGAAAATATCTAAAATACTGCACCAAAAACCCGCAGAACTGTACATATTGTAAATTTAGTTACATAATTTATTAAAAGTTTGGTATTTAATAACATTCAAGAATAGATATTTAGAATAGTTAGGATATTTAGACATAAAGAAACCTCTCAATCTTGGTGTCAAAACAGGAATTAGCATCAAGATTATAACCTCAAACAGAAAATTGATGAACATTACCAAAAAATGGCTTAAGATGTTTTTAAGATAGATATGGGTGGATTACATTTAGCTCAGATTGTTTCTCTTGTGGAAATGGTCATCTAAAATGTTTTTTTTTATTATTATTTCTTCATAGAATATGGATTTTTTTATTTAAATGAACTTTTATAGTTTGGATATAAGCAGCCATTATTGTTTGAAATAGAGGATGATTCATTTACATTTTTCCAAATGTAGACACAGTCAGATTTTTATGATAAATTAAAGAATTAGTAGTTATTTCTTAAATTTGGCTCCACATTGGAAATGTTTTGAAATTAGGGTTTACAATTTGAGACCCTGCTATAACTACTCATGTTTCTAGCAGATTATATATATATTTTTTTATTCCTGTTCACTGGAGTTTGAGTAGGAATTCAGCACTCATGTTAATTGATGATAATTTAAGCAAAGGTTGAACTTTGCAAAATTTAGCAACTGCCTGGGTAAAAAGAACCCAACATTTGCAGAACAAAGTTAGTTTTGGCTATAAAAATTCTGTTTCGTTTAGTGAACAAAACGGCTCGGTAAGGGAACAGAGATTCACCTTCCAAGGAGGCTGCCTGCTGTGTTCGAAGGTTAAAGAGGCATCCATGTGTGAAACTGAAGGCTACTGCAGTGAATTTAAAACTCAGTATCAAAATATAAAGAAATGAAACAAGTATCTGAACCCCGACAGGAAAGATAAGACAACATTTGCACTACTGAGGGGGAAAATGCTGATTCAATAAATTTCTCATGAATTGTTTTCTGCCAACTCTGCAGGTGTGTGAAAGATTCCTCTCTCTTTCTGGGCCATTTAAATGAATCAGTGTCATGCATGGCCGACGCCATCAAGACTCAATGAATACTTTTGCGCACGATAAGCAAAGGTAGGGAAGAGGTACCGGTGAATCCATTAGCTCTGCTATGTTTCACTGACTACATTGTTTTATTCAGTTTCCTGGCAGCAGGGGATTCCTCTACACACAGAAGAATGAAGGTGGTGAAAGGCAGGATAACGGACCACTCAGAGCTTTGGAAGGGGAAGCAAACAGCACAGTGGGAAGATGGCTGCTTGTTACAGTGGAGTGATAGGGAGTGGGCTTATTTAGCCAGAGAGGTTGGGGTCTTGAGGACTGGCAAGCATGCAACAGTTGACTGAGGATGATTTTTATCTCTGTGATCCAGTTTTGCAGCCTTGCACAAACAAAAGCGCACAGAAGTGACAGATGAGAGAAAAATTAGCAAAAACTTGTTGCACAACCTTAAACAAATACTTTTCTCTGTCTGATTTAGTTCTAGGGTCTGACTAAGGTAAAACAAAAATGTACATTTTTCTGTAAGGAAGTCATTGTTTTGTTGACGCCTCTTCAGCTTTCCAGCAGATATCTGAAGGTCTTGGGTCGATCCTTATATTTAGAACTGTAACTTTACAAAATCTCAGCTCCCATCTAACAAAGAACAATGCCAAACCAGGATGCTGCCACCTCCATGTCTCCATGACAACACACATTCTAATTGAGTGAATATTCAATTTAATTAGATTCAAAAATAGTTTACATATCCCAAAGAGAAAGTTATTGTTTTAATAACCCCCCTCATCAAAATAGGAAGGAAGAACAACATCTGAAAAATCCTCTGGCTAAAGACTGTTGCTGTACGATAGTTTGTCATGACAGTTCGATATCTGGGCAGCACAGACAATATTCCACAGTAACATCCTGGATGACACCATCAGTTGTTGGTAAGCATTGTTAAGCCACCTAATTTGCTCTTGCCACTCCTCTTTAAATGTATTTCTGCCCGTATGTTTAGAAAGCCAGGCAGACAGACAGAGCAGGTAAACTGGTGATATGATTTTTGTCCAATATGATCGATAGAAAATACGGTGTGAAACGCCTCGATTTCTTTCCTCTCTTTGCCCTTTTCAACTCCTCTGGGGTTTCGGGTTGTAATACAGGTATTATTTGAGCTTTTCAGATGCTAATCAGCTGCTCCCAGTTGTAAAAGTAACACCTTGCTGCCATGATTATGCATCATAGCAACTGTTCAAACATAAAAAGTAAGAAAAAAAACCTGCAGCCACACAGCAACCACAACCAGAGGTAATAATTTACCAAAAAAGTAACACCTCAAAAAATAAATAAATAAAATAAAATAAATAAATATATATATATATATATATATATATATATATATATTTGATTTATTTTTTAGGATCATCCCTAAATACCCGGAAACTTTTAATATTATCCTCAAAAGGTATCATTTATAACATCATTTTAACAAATGTGCATCAAGATACCAAACATATTCTTCTCCTTTACCTCCCCAACCGGAAATATGATCATTAAAACAAGAAGCTGCTCCGAAAATGGAAAATTAATACACTGGCACAGGTTTGATCATGCAACATGCTGAGCTGAGCTTTAAGGAGTGCTCTTGACATTTAATGTTCAACCGGAGCGTTGATTGTCCATCTTGCATCCATGTGTGTCTCTATTGCGGTTATTGCCCAGGTTTAATGACGGCAACATGGGAGAGAGTACATTAGTGGAGAGTTGAGCACTTCAAAATGTCAGGCTTATCAGAGAAGAAAGAGGGTGGTTGATAAATATCAGATACAAATTCCAAAAGCTAATGAGAAATATTCAAATTAACAAAGTTTTAAAAAAAAAAAAAAAAAAAAGAAAAGAAAGAAAGTTGTAATGATTCATTGCAGCCGTCGACATTGGAGACATTTGATGAAATTAAATTTTCTTGGACAAGCAGCACAAGGACAAGTGCTGTGTAGCTCATCATTTGAACAGCGTTCTCTCCTGGGCTCGCTAATCTGTCGAGCCATTTACCACGGACAGATGAAACAAAATTAAAACTTGATGAAAACGAACAAGGGAGAAGTGAAGGTGGTGCAGCCGGAAAAAAAAAAAAAAAGGTCAGCCAGAATGATGAACTCTTTAGGTCAGGTAGCATCAAACTGAGCATTGATCACCACCTCTGCATGGATGCATCTAATCAAGCTGGTGTCTCTGCCTAATAATCCTGCAGCCCTACGCATGCTGATGACATCCCCGCCTCTCTGCAGCTCCAAGCACACACAACATGCACGCCAGAGTCCGTTTTTAAATGCAGCCAGAAATCTGACACACTGCAGCTTTTATTGCTGAAGACAGCAGCTACAGGATGGGTGTCGTAGTCCTAAATGGGCCCCAAGTACCAAAATGGGAAAACCGTGGGTCCTAAATGAGGCATTACTAAAAGAATTTGGATTCCTCCCACTGCACTCAGTGAGGCTGGAAAATAATATTTTATTTAGGGTTTAATTGCAGCTTCTGGCCCTCAATACCCCATTAGACAAACTATAATAAAACCTAATATGATCAGAATGGTTACTGTCTTCACCATGCCTCTTTGAGTGAGCATTTAGCAAAGACTTGTCTTTTTCTTCTTGATGGAAAAAAAAATAGACCTAAAGCATTAGATGTTGACATGAAATGGCTTCATGTCGCTCATTGTGTTTTCTGGTTTTACAAAGATAATGACACAGAGATGATGTCTTGATGCCATTCTTTAGTCTTTGTTTTAAGGAAGCCTCCATTGGATAGATCCAACGCCACACTTGGGGTCTTGAATCTATCCATCAGTTTTCTTTGGGGCAAAACATTTCTCTGCTTGAAGTTTTCACATTCTCACCTCTGAAGTCCTATTTATGCAATGCAATAATACCAAAAAAAGTGTTTTCTTGGAAGTAAGCATAGCTGGAAAATAATTACTTTAAGCACCACTACCTTTTGAAGCAACCGGTCCAGAAATGGCTTAAATTGCTCAAGCAGGGGAAGGAACCAAGTCACTTTCTCTACTCATTATAGCTTGTCGTGCTGTGAAACTTTCACAGCAGGATCTGTTAAGGGCCTGGTGACCGCTTGCTTCCTGTCCAGCCACACTTGTGAGAAATTAATCACAAGAGCAGCCTTTGACTTCAACCTTTGTTAGACTGGAAAGCCTGCGAACAAAAAGGCCAAGCACACCCAGCATCCGGAAGGAGCGACCAGACTCTAGACAAAAAAAAAAAAGGATCTAGAGTTTGTAAAAAGGTCAGCTCTACAAGAGGAAGATCAAAAGAAAGACTGTTGTGACATCACTCTTTATAAAGTCAGCCTTATCCATTTTATTCATAAAGGAGGAGATAACAATGCAGAGAAATGAGACCGCCCGTGCAGCGGTTGTCAAGAGGAGGGAGACGTGCGGCAAACGACATGACACGCTTCCAAAGGCAAGCTGGCAAAGACAACAAATCCACCCACATCTTTATCTGTGATCAAAGAAAAGATTTATGATTCGCTGCATTTGCAATCAACTCTCCTTCCCCCTTCCTCCCTGCCTTCCCGCACATTATCTCCAAGTTAAGGCTATCAGGGAGAATTTGCCAGCCGACACATTTGACCCTCCTCCAACGCGTGGAAGAAATTTCCCAAGAGTGACACTTTCATCAGGCCACTTACTGTCTTGACCTTCTGCAACTTGTGCCCTCCGAGTGTCATAAACACAGTTAATGTGGCACTCCGGCTATATGTCTCACTTTGTGCTTTGGACTGGCAGCAGCCTGGGTGAAAGCAATTTATAAACTGGGTGAATTTATAGAAAAACAGAGCTGCCAGACGACATTCCTGATTTCTTCATGTAAAACACAGTTAATCCTATTTTAATTCTTGAATGAATGAAGCTCTGCTGCCTTTACCTTGATTTAATACGTCTTGCTTTCAGAACACAGTCACCTAATTAAGATCAAGATGTTTGATGAGGTTTATCAGAGGGGGTTCCTTCTCCCAACCAGATGCACCAGATGGTTTGATACACAGAAGCATCTGCTTCATGATCCATGTAAAGGGGCCTAAACCCACTCTAAAATACATTCCTGGTGACTTAATTCATTATCTACCGTTCACAGGTGATTATGAATAGATTTTAAACATCAAATTGACTAAATGGTGCTAATGGAGCTGGTTGGTGACTCAACTTTTAGACAAAACAGCCAAGAGAAAGAAAGGTTAGAGAAAGACGGACAAAAACATAAACCGGCGTTGAAATTGACTACCTAGTGCAAAGTTTAAAGATTCTACAATAAATTTTAAAAAGAATATTTCAAGAAAACAGTTTGAATTAGTCGTGATATTTTTCTAATTCATTAGGGCACTTACATTTTTTTTGTTTTGTTTTGTGGTTAAATACTTTTCCTTCTAGCTTTAATAATAAGACTGCAGTATCAGATTGAACCACTTTTTAGCCAACATTTTGTTCTGTTCAACACGACACGAAAAGACACATAGATATCTGCCAGGATTAACCAACAGCATGTCATTTAAAACACACCTGTTCTTCCTTCATAGATGGCAAAGATCAAGACATTAAATGCATTAGAACAGCAAATAAAGTGCGAGGGGGTAGGAAAATTAGGGACTCTGGGCTGTAATTATCTAAAGTTTATTTAGGCCGACAGGTTGATTAACAGCTCACCTTCATTCAAAGTGACAGCTTGGCAGAGTTTCAGCAGGAGGAGGAAAGACCGCTACAACATTTCAGCACTGGCCGCTGCTAATGCAGAACTCAAAAGAATAATTTTCAGCTCAACAAAATCAATATCGACTGAAATGAAAAAAAGAAAAAAATCCCAGTTTCTTTTAGGTCTCACATGCAGAATGTGCCTAAAGCTCAGGGGGATTTTTAAAATGGCACTCTTTTAAGCACAAATGCACTTCCTTTTGCATTAGGCTATAACTGTCCTAAAAGTTCAGATTGCTTTTTTAGCAGACTGGAACCAATCTACACAGCAGGTTGTTTTCCCCAAAGCCAAAGCCACACTATCTCTGTCTCACAAACACTGCAACAACCCACTATTTATGCCTTAATTCCTACACTGCTGCTGCAACAGCATACTACTGTAAAAAACGGAGAGCATGAGGCATTTGCTGAGCATATATAAATCATATACTAGTTGAAATCATTCCACTGCAAAATCATATCTGTATAATTAATATAACATGGGAAATGCCTTATATATTACATGATCAAATAAAAGAGACAGCACTATGTCGAGTTTATCATTTCATTCTTTAGCCAAAACCTCTGGGTTCAGCTAAGTTTAACACATCCTTGGCAGATTCACCCCGATTTTAAACTGGTTTTTCCATGGGAGGCTCAGCATCAATAATTCTAGGTGTTATCATCCCGACTCATTTTATTTTATTAAAATAGCGCTGATTCACAAGAGAATTTATTTGAAGGTTCATTGTAAGACAAAAGCTTCTAAATTATATAAAAACTAAATCAATTCAGATCTTCCCAATTTAATAAATGCCTTCCATATTAGTCACAATTATAAAACAGTATAATCAAATTCAGTTGATTAATAAATGTCAGCTGCAAAAACTTTCAAGTCTGAGGAAGGCGATCTATTGTATTGAGTTTGCATATATATTAATTTGTCAGTGAATTAGAGCATGTGTATCGAAACCTGGACATTAGTTACATTGGATGGTTGACGAGACGTGACTGGTCCGTTCCACAGGATAAAAAAAGACTTAGAAATTAAAACAGTGGAAGATTTTCAGCTCCACAACAGATCAGAGGAAGAGATGAAAACAATACTACAAAGAGAAAACAGTGTGTAAAATAAATATATAAATAACAGACATCTTGGGAGAAGCTAAGCTTAAAAAACAATCAACAATTCAAGCAAAGGAGCCAGACCAGAAATTCTCCAGAGCAAGACAACAGATGGGCGTGTATGGGTATGATTAAATAAACATGTCAACTTTAGGCCAGAAAACACAAACTCTGTTTTGTTGTGTATGTGATTGCAAGACGTGGCAGACTTCTTAAAAATTAAAGATTGTTTATGCAACACTTTCTTAGCTGCACACACATCTAGGAGGGAAAGAAAAGAAGGTTACTTAAGGCTCTCACGCCAACTGGAGCTTCAACAATAATCCTGAAAGGAAAAAGTGAGACTTGATGGGCTCTAAATAAATATTTAACAGGCTGGCTTTGGTGAAAACTAAATAAGCAGGACACAAGCTTAGATAACAGACTAAACAGTTTTGATACTTTTTCTCCTTATAAAAAGAATGTTCACTTTTTGGTCTATGTGCAGAAAGTAGGGATACATTTTTTTATTATTATTATTATTTTACACTCATTACACTCCTTATTACACTCATTTTAGCAAGAGTGATAAATCCAACTATGGCTCATCCATATAAATCCACAATGACAAAATAAATGTACCTGCAATGGAAATAGCAGTTTACTGTGAGGCAGGACTACAAGAACCACATGCAAACCTTGACAGCAGACCATTAAACGTTAGTTGCAGTTTAGAGATTGTTTACTCTGAAGTGGACTCTGGAGCCCTCAGTTCAGCAGCTTTGTGTGAGCATATCTGTCCAACGTGGTTAAATCAGCCCGTCAGAGTGACTGCACATGCACCATATGTGTGCATGGATGCATCATTTAAACTCAGAACGTGTTAAGTGTGTGACTGTCAAAGCAAAGTAAATGTGTGACTGTCATTTGGACAGCTGAGACCCGCCACGTCCTGATGTTTGCACAGACGCCCACTACAATATGTCTGCGGAGCCATGAAAAAGCCGCTTAAAGGAAAACTATACAATGTTTTCTGCGCACGCTAATCTCTTGGCGTTTGAGCTTAGAAAGCCAAAGAGCCACAGTTAAAAATATCTGCAAACACACGCTTTCAAAAGCGCTAGATAAAGGAGGAGACAACGGACCTAAAGAGGGATTTGAAACCGATTGTGGCCACTTGGTCTTATCTAATATCTATTCACTTTATCTGACACCTGCAGCTGTACTCGGCCTTTAAGAAAAGCAGCAGTTCATGAAATGAAAATTTAGCCTCACGGAAGCAATCGCAGTGAGCACAAATGGACAACTGACCCCTTTAATCCGACGAGGTTAATGCATTAGAGATGGAACACTTCCAAGCGCTAAAATACACGGAAAACATTTTATGAAAGATTTATTTTTACTCTAAAGGCTTAAGAAGTCTATTTTTGAAACACTAGGATGCAACTATCTAAATTCTTACTAAGTAACTTTTGACTGATAACTGTACACACATTCATGCCGATAACATAAAACTTCATGCATAAGAAAGATGTTTTTATGCATTTTTAGTGCTTTAGTCAAAACTGAGAAGTCCATTTTTTTCTTTCTAAAATAACATGCAAATAGGAATGAGCAATATGCACTTAACATTTCAGTAACAATTTGTGGTATTTATGCCAATATCAAGAAAAGTGAACACAATTTTTTTTTTTATTCATCACAATCTTTTTTGGTCAGACTTAGTATTTGTATCCCAGTAACAAATTACCAATTACCTGATAAACTACTTCAGTTCAACAATAACATTATATAGAGCAATTCCATAACTGCATTTAATCATATGCTTAAAATTGGTAAATGGAAACTTATCAATGTTCTCATGGAAACAAAAGCTGAAAAACTGGTGGAAGTAATTCCAGCAAAACTAAAGTTTTTGTGGTTCTCCATCTATTGCTTGCATAATGTCTTTCTCATAACTTCTATAACCCAATTGTCAGTCTTTTAAAGAATAATAAAATAACTGCTTGAAAAGAAAACATATCTTCTCACTGGTTCATTTGAAGAACAAAACAAACAAGGTTCAAACCAAAAACCTTTTTTTTTAATTGAGTTGAGAGAACAAGAACACATTCCCATTGATTTGAATCTGTAATCCATGGTGGCCTTTGAGAACCAATAAAGAAGTGCCAGCAGAGAGCAGTAGCGGAGACTTAAAGCTCTTTCATAAATCAGCACAGATCTGTACAAACACAAGGCAGAGTTCCTCGGGGTGTGCGACAGACGGCAAACACATAACTCCAGTGATCTTTGATGTTTAAGCTGCAGGAAAAACAGAAAAGAAGGATGTTGATGGAAAACTTGAGGAGAGGAAACATACAAGTCAGGAGACCCGGGACAGATTTATAGGATGGGATATGAGGGCTGAAGAAAAGATATGATTGGCTGGCTGGGAGTGAGAGACTCGTTCCCTATCCCCTATCTAAGATCTTATTAGCCATGACGACAGGAGGGTTTATAACGGCTGTGTCACCCCATGTCCTCATACATAGATCTTTGTGAGGCATCTCCAAGTTTTCAGTGTAAGAAATGTGGACAGAGCAGAGTAGTCGTCTTTTAAAGATTTTGGGGGAAAGCTGGAGTATTTTTTTTTTTCTCTTGATTCTCATGTTTATTTTGCTGTCAGCTGTCAAGTTTGTCAGGAAATATTACCCTCCTTGTTGCCTGATTCACTGGCTTCCCTTTATACAAAAATGTCAAATATTATCTTTCTCTCTGTAGGGATTATTTGAGTGGAGCAGGCAGTGAGTCACATCCATGCACACTGATATCCTTACATAATTTAGGGCACGCAGAAATGATGTTTCTCTCCTCATAAGGTTATATTTATATTAACATATATGCAAAGTAATGAGCAATGGTTACTATTTTTAAAATAATACAATATTATCAATTTCTAAGCATTTTTATGCAGTCTACAATTTGAGTGAAACCTATTTTTCTAACACATTTTGGCATCCAGCAGGAAACATTAACACCAGTGCAACAAAGGAATGGTTTCCATCAAAATTTATTCAACATACTTGGAGAAGTTTTGATTCATGTGTACAAATGCGAACTACTTTTTCAATTTTTATTTGGGGAAAAATCATTTTCTGGGAAGTTCACAAGTATGATTTATTTTATCAATACATAAAAAAACAATAAAACTGATGAAAGATTATGAGTGTAATGTCTGAAGATGTGGTAAAGTTTGAGAGGTTGTCTTTCTGATGTAGAGTTCAAGCGTAAATAAAACAAGGGTTTGTTTTGAAAAAGCATGAAATTTATGAACAACTACATTTTTAAAATCCAAAACACCAAGTCGTGATGAATGTAACAAGACAATTAGTATTAAGTTTGTATTATGCTCAGAAAGGATAGGTCCGTTGCCATAAATTCAAAAATATATTTTTATCTTTAATGTGACGACTAATGGAATCCTTAGAACTAACTTTCATTTTAAAGTTGTCGCTTTGGCTTTTACTTTCTTCTATTTTTGTCTTAACTTTGAAAAGAAAGCTTGTGAATAAATAGATTTGATCTAAATATCCACTGCCGGCAGAAACCAAAGTTGCAAATAGTGCGTATGCATTAACCTTGATTTTAACCCACGAGATGAGCTTATTATGATAAACCTGAGCTGATTCGTATCCCAATAAAGTCGGTGAGTGGGTGAGTAAACACAGAGCGCCGCAGTTCAATATGATTTGATTTTCCTGGAACAACAGCAACATATCCTCTCCAGCAGCTCTAAAGTTTCCATTGTGCCTTTGTTTTTTTTTTCATTCCAAGGTATCATAGGGTTCCTTTTACTGTCGGTGGACATGCTGGAAGAGTGCCGTGTGCACTGTGGTCTGCCTGAGGGGACTGTGACTCCCCTACAGCCATTCCCTGTCACCGTATCCCATAATTGGCCCCCTGCTTCTCAGCGGAGAGCGTTCATGTATGTGTATGTGAGTGGGCGCCTGTGTGCTTGACTGTCAAACTCAGATGATGCACAGATGGGCACAACGGAGCCCTGAACTGCTATGAAGACATTCTGTCAGCCTAGAGGAGCTGGGAACTGCTGAGATAGTTCAATCTGGAAGCTTTTTCACAAGGTTAAAGTTGGGGGGGATTTTCAGTTGGGACGTGCCATATCTGATTGCAGAGGAATAGTGCAGAAATAATGGATACAGAGTGTGAAAATGCACCGCAGAGAGCGAGATTTGGCGACAGTGCTGGAAATGTGATGCAGCAGAACAATTCTTTATCAGCTCAGAATGTGTGCTGTAATAGTGAATGAAGTGGTTCGTGCCGACATCGGGACTTTAATTTCCGGCTGTGGAGTGTAGTGGGAAAGTGAGGGCCACCACTTTGTTACCAAGTACGCTGGGCTGAACGAGTGCTCAGGCCAAACCAGATAGATAAGAAAATGCAGCACGGTGTGTTCAGTGTGGATTTAATAATCTGTTTACTGTGGATAAAGTGCAAACAGCTCATTCAGTGGAATATAAGAGCCTGAGTATATCTGACTTTCAAACAAACTGAGTTTAAAGTTACAAGTGTAGTTGTAGTCCTTAAATGTTTTAGATTATATCATACCACAAATGGTTTTCTGGGGTTTTTTTTCTAATAATCCAACAATAAGAGCCACACAATTATTAAGTAAAAGGAAAATGATCATTTTCTTTTAAAACATAAAACTATGATTTTTTTTTTGTATTCATCCCCTCTTAGGAAGGGTGGTGCATATTTCTGAAGTAAAATAATCCATCACAGTTTTCACATTTTATGCAAAAAGATATGACAAGTGTGTATTGGCAATTTTGAACTAGTTTTACATGTTTCCAACAGCATCCTAGAGTCATGTCAATTTCTTGTTGCTGAGAAAACAAAAATAAAAACAGACAAAATAGAAAATCAATCCACAAATATTAGAACACAACAAAACAATGGACAAAAACAGCCAAACAGACCTACTCCAAGATCCTGCAACATCCTTGAGCAGCACAAATGTAAAATTCAATTTGAGTTGGTTCATACATTAAGAAATGTGAAACAAATTGAAGGGATGTGAATGTTTTATCAAATCTCTGGAAATAAATATAACAAGAACAGAAACCAAAAAAAGACGATAATTCCAACGCACTCAAAATATACCCATCTATGCTGCCTTTCATCAGCTTTCAAATTGTGATGCTGGTAATTAGGAATTTAAAAAAAGCATTTTTTCCCCATTTTATACTTTGAAACACTTTTCAAAGTAATCTGCAAAGACAGAAAAGCTGAATTACTTGCAGCTCAAAAACACACTGCATGCAAACTCAGCGGGACATGTGTAAGGAGACATAAGAAGCTAACTAATTTCAAACAGTCATGAGCCACAATGGCTGGCAGACACTTCAAACGGCAGATAAAACACTTGGGATCAAAGCAACATCCAAGATAGTTAGCCTGACTCACTAAAGATTCAAGCTAACTCAATTAGCCAGCCAACTTACTGTACACGATGAGCTAAATAACTACTATAGTCGATATCGGTGCCAAATGTTTCACTCATCAGTCTCCTCCTATAGTTCAATGCATTTGCATGTGACTGTGACACATACAGGGGATGTGTCGCAATGTTTTATCTGACAAAAATTAAATAACGCAGCAAATAAAACATCATTGCGTGCTACTAACACATCTTCTGCCTTTTTTCTTTGGCTGCACCCTTGAGGTCATACATCGGAGGTGCTGCTCCTACTGACAAGTGAGCCCAGGGGGAGATGGAGGTAGCTGAGATTTTCATTGCAAACACCTGACGTGCCCATCCTCCGGAGAGGTGAGACTGACAGCGAGAAGGCCTATAAGCGAAGGTGCTGCCAGATTATGCTGTTGCCCCGAGGAGCATTTCATCATGGGGGTCAGGAGAGGAGAGCAGCAGGACATGCTCAGAGATAGAATTGATGTATTGTATCTAGTAGGTCAATTTAAGAAAAGAAATAATAATGGACAAGATTTGAACAATTTGCTAGAGCTGTGAAAAATAAAAATAAAAAATTTTTAAAAAAATATGACCAGAGTTTCCAACATCTTCTCTGGACAGCTTAGAAAAAAATGAATTGAGTTCTGAAGGCCAATCAGGGAACAAACTAATACATTAGATATATTATGAAAAACAAAACATTGTTTCATTACATTTTTAAAGTTGCATATCAAATCAACTTCATCTCATAATCGGTAGGGATGAAGTAAGGAAAATGGATGAAACCATCATTTTACCAATAATATGAACTAATGCACATATATTGTTTGTATTAAAATACATCCAAAGCACCAAACTGCGACATAAGCCATTATTAATTCAGTGGATTTCTACCCTTCATCTCACATTGATGCTCATTCTGTTCTCCTTTTGTGAACAGCTCATATTGGGAACAGAGAAAACAGCTATTTGAGAGGGATGAAAGTTTTATTGATGTGTTTCATGTTTTATCAGCAGCAGCCATATCCACAACTTGCTGATACAACCCTGTAGGTGGCTCCTCAGGGTTGGCAGGCTAATCTCTCCAACCACTGCAAACCTGTCACAGGAAACTTCTATGATATGCCAATCTCATGAAGAGTGAGGTGCTTAATTACATAGATTTGTTATATATTAATTTATGTAGCTTTTTTTCACACATTTTGTGTAAATTGCAGCTAAATGTACAACAGAAACGCATAAACGACAAACATCGTTTCACTGCTTGTAATGATCCTTTTCTAAAAGAGGACGAGGAGAAAAGCAATTATTTGAAACTCGAGTTTATCCATTATCAGATGTTTCGTTTGCATGCAAACTTAGGTTAAAATCATCTGACTTTTTCTGCTTTTTCATTATGAAAACAGAATTAACAAGGCTTCCAATTAGCCAACCTTGCTTCAGAAGAATGATTTACATTACGTTTTATGCTCTGTCAGTCATCTGTGAAAGTATTAGAAGTGTGCTTAGGGAAACGACAGACGTATACGATAGAAGTGAGGCGTAGGCGCACAGACGGGATAAAAGCAATTGAGATGTAGACATTCTGAGTAACAGTGCATGAAAATAAGATCGAAGGTAGATGAAAGCAAAATGTAACACAGGAAAAAATAGGGTGAAACTATCATTTTGGAGTAATATTTGTAAATTAGACAACAGCAGAGTTTACAGATTTGCACTCAACCTCTCTTTTCAGCTGACGCAGGGAAAAAAGCTACACTGTATATTCGCATAACGAGACCGGTGGACCATCATTAAAATCCAGGGGCCGCAAGACAAACCAAGCTCCACCTGAGTGTTGGTTGGTGTTGCCCCCCAGAGAAACGCGCCTTGTTTAACCTGCTCCTCTTCTGTCAGCACTTTCATAAATAATTCACCGAGCACTCTGGGGCAAGGGAGCCGTAGAGTGAACACTGCTTCTCTCCTGTCTTTCCCTGCATTATTTTATTGCCCTGTATTTGCAGAGCACAAACAAAATGCGTTCATTTGCATAGGAAAAGACCTCCGGGTGCAGGTCATCAGAGCTGCCCGTTAGAAGAGAGTTTGAACAGTGCAGGAAGGAAAAGGAAACTATTCTGGAAAGCATGTTCGCACTCTGGTTTATTTTCTTTGCTAAATTCAGACAAACGCTGATGTTTTCAGCTCCAGATGCATCAGTGTGAATATTTTGAGAGAGCAGGAAAGACTAAAATCCTCCAAAATGGAGTACTTTTGACTTTTAAATCATTGGTTTCTGTCACGAATCATTTCTGTTCTCTATTTTAGTCTTGCATCCAATCTTCTGCAACCTCTCTATGTTTTCAGATAGGTCAGAGAGGCTCGGCCACATTGCCCTTGTTTAAATGCCAACACATCAACAGACATTTTTATGCTGGGCTGGTGCAACAAGCAAACAGTGCTTCTGAATCCCAATTGGTCAGCAGCACTCAGCACTGTAAAATGTCCTCACAATAGAAGCTAGTTTTTCGCCATTCCACATGTACTGACTGGGAAATGAACACTGAAACTGAGGTAAAAGTCAAATATATACATTCTAGTTGCTCCATAAAATTTGGAAAATGTTCAATTTGTGCCAACAAGTGCACATATAAAATGCAGCGTTCTACATTTAAATCTTTTTTTTTTCTTAAATCATTTGCTTTAAAACATATATTCAAGTGGTATAGATAAGGTTTGACAACCTTGAGAGTAAAACATAACAGCATAGAGGTAGATATTCTAGTCATTATTGATAAAAAATGATGTTGCCAAGTATCAGCATCTGTAATATTTTTCTTCAGTGTTGCCCCAGTTGGGTTTCTTGCATGAATGCTCCTGCCACAAAGGATGAATGCACAAATATGCATGATGCTACACCACAAAAATTCAATTTTTGTGTTGTAGTGTTTATCCTGCACACTTCAGACTCTTAAACACTACATGTCAGTTTTTGTTTGGATCATTTACCAGTAGTCCAGCAGAAACTGGGTCATGTGGAGCCTGAATGGCTTTATCAGAAACCTAATCCCAGAACTGTCCTCTCTCAATGTGCTTTTTTTCTCCAGGATGACGCCCTTCCTTTTTTACTAAGTCATAAGGGAAACAATTCTAGCAGTCAATCGAGTCATGGAAAAAGAAAAATTTCACCATGGTGCTTTCATTTGATATCTAAGAGAAATAGAAAAAAAAAAAAAAAGATTGAGAAGAGTGGTGGAGTGTGAGTGATTTGGGCTTGTTTTGAAGCCACAGATGCTTGGCTATTTGTCTAAAAAATAACTTTAGATTAAATTACATATTCATAACAAAAGACTCAAATGATTTGCAATGGTTCAGTCAAAGTCTAGATTGTAACCTAACTGAAATATTGTTTCTGGGACCTCTAGGATTTGAAGCACTAAGCAAATGCCTACTGATGTGGAAAACTCAAAAGAATGTCCTAAGGAACAATAAGCCAAATTTCCCCAAACAGAAAGTGAGAGACCGAGACACTCCAGCAGAAAAAAAAAAAAAAAACACAATTTCATTGCTTTTCCGAACACTGGTTACATTTGTTCTTGAGTCATGAAATGAGGTTATCTTATTCAAATCCACATGTTAACACACTTCTTTCTGCTCCTACTACAAGCTCCTAAGTTTTACCCTCTTTCCCCTTATCTTGTTTGACTGCATATAAGATCGAATGTTTCTCCTGCAGCTAGCCAGAGACAACTAAACACTGTTTTCATACTTTAATATGCACCATAGTTTATCCTACATGACAAAAAGTTGGGAGAATGAGGTGTCAGACTGACTCCATTCAAGAATTGCACCTCTATTGCAAAACTCAACAGTGTTGCTTTAGAATCTACGATGTGCATTGTGTTTGATCAATTTCAAAATCTGTGTCCTTCAGCTTCACACACACAATGACAAATGCTCGTTCTTATCACACAAATCATTCAATTACTTAGTGTTAAATGATCTTACGTTTCTAATATCTTAAACATTGGAGGGCTCATTAAGCACATTGTTCTAATTTGTCTAATTTGATTTCAATACACAATAAAATTAAACTCCATTACAGACAATCAAAGTGAAAATTACACATCAACATGTATTTTAGCAGAGCCTTACTATATACTCTGTCCTAAAGCAATCTTGCATCATATTTTTGCAGGAAAAGCAGATACTGCAAGCAATGATAACTTTCTTCTCATAAGAACCTCAAATTATAAAACACTCATCTTCAAGAGGCAGAATATATACATAAGCTGATTCACTGGTACACACTTGCATATATAGTCAGCAGCGTCGTTTATCAACCTGATAAATGGGTGTCGTATATTCTTTACAGACACTTCATAAATGACTGATTCTTTCCAGTAGTAACTGCCTAATGAGATGTAGTGGGTATAACCAGCCCCTACTGGTGCCTGAAAGGTAATTAAGATCTTTGTGTTCTGTGTGTAACAAGTTGCAAAACATGCTTCAGCTACTAATGATGAGCCGTTGAGTGAAGAAGATACAATTCCTCACCCAAGCTGTTAATAAGCAAGATCCAAAGACGGGGATTAAAGCAAAAAAAAAAAAGTAAGAAATGTGCAGTTTACGCTCGAACCACCGGTGCCTCTGCCAGCATACAGACCCCAAGAATTTAATACTAACAAGGTCAGCACGTAGATAGACAGAACTACTTCCCCCTCCCAGGTTTTATTACAGTAATGCATTTAGACAACTAGCCTTGTTTGTCCAATATTAGCTTGTATATCTCTGTTCCTGAAGCCTCGGGGAGTCACAGCCGTTTACCATGAAGTGTTTAGTCCTTGACAAAAACTACACTGTATTCTTTCTTTTTATTCAATACCACTGTGACCCATTACTTGTTCTTTTCCATGCACAAGCCAACCTCCGTATTTGTTATCAGGTCAGAGGTTTGAAAAGATGACGCAGCTGTGGTATAGAAACAAGATAAACAGCTACTGGGATTTGGTCTGATTTCACGGTAGAGCAGAGGTGACTGACAACTTGTAAGATCCATCCCCAGAGCATGCTAATGGAGGCTTGGAATATAGCAAAGAAATGAATTGGGTCTCCTAGGGTTTATGGTTTTCTTTTTTTTTTTTTTCTTTTTTCTCTTTTTTGGGCGAATTGCTTTGAACTACTCTTAAAAGAAAATCCCTCTGGTCATGCCAAGAATAAATGCTGTGGCATCAGTGGATATTTTTTTTAGATGCAGTAAAGAAATAGCCCCAACAGCTCATTCTGATTTGCACCTGTATTTCATAAGTAGCATTAAACAGATCAATATGTGTTCTAGGTGCCTTGCATGGTAAAAAGTTTTATGCAATCAACCAGGATGAGGTTTAAACAAGAACTCCTATTGAGGAAACATACATTTTCTTATGCCAAGATTTTCACTTTCCATATGAGAAATTGTAAATTCTAACAGATTTCCAGGATGGAGCTGAGAAATTCCAAGTTTTGCATTGAAATGCAGAAAAGGATAAATCATTGATTGAACGTTTGAACATATCAACTGAGATATAATCCGTTATTTATAACTGCACGTATTTCAACCTGAACCACAGCACGATGAAAACAAAGTTAGTCTGATTTTTTTTTTTTATATCTGGATGCTGAAACTCAATTTGTAGTTTAGCCACTCCTTAGCCCATCAGCTCAGACAAAAAAAAACCTCAAGGCAACTTCCAACCTGACACCTTTACTTGACAATCCAACTGTTTTTGCCAAAGGCTCAGTAAATCCTTCAGGCATATCCCTGATCCTCCTTATCACTCTTCTTACCCTCTCCAACCAGGCCTTATCTCCTCTAGGATAGTAATTAACAGGAATTACATAGCGTTCCTATCTGCTGAGCCCACCTCGTTACTGTGAGAGCCCTTTCCCATTTAAGGCCTGTCTACTGAAGATTCCCCTCGGAGAGGGGATCCTCAATCAAGAAGTGCCACACAACTGTTGTACTCCTCAGCGGAGCCTCGCCACAGAAATGTACAGTTGTGGAGATAAAGGCCAAGTTGGGAGGAAGAATGAGATCCAGCAACATCTTGTAGTTTGTGTTAATCCACAAATATATCAGCGACTCCTACCTTGTTTGTCATAAGTGATGCATTTCTGAATGTGCGTGTGTTACATAAGCATTTGTGGTTTCGATAGTGACAACAGAGTTGCTCTGTCAGTAGATTTGACTGTGCAGTTGAAGGGAATATTTTGGGTAAGTGGGTGGTTTGGGAGCTGGGAAATCGATCAGTTTCAGAAACTTTACCAGCATCAATTGTTAATTAAGATAGGACTTATTTTTAAAACCATAGTTACATGACAGAAAGAAGAAAAAAATCAATATGGAGGCTCATAGCTGTTCAGTTTTTTTTTTCTTCTGAGCCTGCACATTCTAAATGTTTAACAGCATCCTTGAGAAAAGCCTCCTCTCTACTTCTGTTTCCGTGGCAACTGGCATGCATTGGAATTGATGACATCTCCTGATCGCCCACTTACTTTGCACTAAAAATGCTCTCCCAGTGAACTTCGCCAATACTGTTTCCCTCACAGAAAGAGGACGCCACAGAGGAGAAGGTTTATTCACTCGGCCTGTAAAGTGCTTGTGAAGCTCCAGAGGCTAAGTTCAGGTTGACTTGAAAATCAAGAAGAGTCGTCAGCCTCGAACTTCAAACAATGAGGAAACAAGTCTAACGAGGTCCAAATAACGCGTGGTGATCTGTGGGCCTGTGGCGCTGTGTGTAAGTTTTATATTTATGAATCAGGCACCCAGCATGAAACATTATCTATTAAACTCCTGCTGCCAGCAGCAAACTTGGGGAACTCTTGTCATTATTCAGACGTTCCAGTTAAACGTTTTTGTCTAACAGTGTGCCCGTCCCACTCGCTTTCATTCGCCTCCTTAATTAACATAGACGGGCGGCCAGACAGCTCCAAAGGCCGAAACCTGAGGCAAGACCAGTTGCTGTCACCTTGTTACCACTGTAATGGGTTCAGATGAGGTCCCCCTGACACAAGGGGGAAGGAAAAATGAATTCATGAAGCCTGCCTCACGTACTCCCACTTTGCCTCTCTTACCTTTCCTTCCACCACTCCACCTACAGAACCTTGTTTAAGCTGCCTGGTCCTGCACAGCAACCCAGCAGCACCCATTTCATTCTGCTTCATTAAAACCATAACACATTCCTACTTTGACCATTGTAATCCATTAATCACCAGCCACAACTTATTAGCTGCTGGGTTGTGTTTGTAAGGGCTTGTAGCACAATGCATATCCAAACACTTGAACGCTGTTTGGTGAAGCCAACGGCATCAAGACGACCATGGCAGACCTGTTTAAACATTCATTCAAGTGCTAATACCTTCGACAGCCAAAGAACCGCCGAGCCTGGATGCTCTGTCAGAGAGCTGGATGTCATACATGTGTGCAAGAGCTAGACTTTGTGCTGTCAACCCAATTAGGGGTGCCCAGGCACAAACTGACTGCATTCTGTTGGCTTGAAAGAGGTCAGGGAGCATATAAGACAGAGGCATTTTCCCAGCTTGGTAACACCGAGGCTGAAAACGTTTGGAGAGCGACTCAAAGGCGAGGCGGCCTTTTGAAACTTAAGCCATCAGGAGTGGATGTGTAAATAAGAAACTGTTTGGCAAGTCTACAAGTATTGACCAAGTTAATAAGAACATTAGGAGCAATAAACATGTTCAAAAACACTTTAAAACTTTAAAACACTTACTTTATCCAAGGCAGAGAAAGTCTAGAAAGGCCTCATTTTCTGATTATACATTCAATGCACTCTTATTTGTTTAATCCAATTATTTGGTGATCCTCCATTCTGCATATTTTTCCGTTTTCCTTATCCCACACTCAATAATCCTTAACCCTCATGAGCCCGCCTGTGATTCCATGAATGCCCAGAGGGTAGCTGACCCCCTGAATAATGTACTCAGATCAATTCTACACACTCTGCACATGCATGCAAATCTGCAGTTCACAACTGTAAATCTCCATGTCCGATACCACAAACAGCATTGGGATGTGAATTGTTGAAGATTTTAGGTTATAATAAATTTTGGAAAATCTCTGGCTCTATCTTCCTCCCACGGTTCCCAGGTTCTCCCAGCGGGCCGAAGTGAAACCACACAGAAAACAGCAATAACTGTAAACGTCACAGAATTTCAGAGTTTAATCCAATAGAAGACAATGTATGAAATTACATCAGAAACTGCAGAAGAACAGAAACATACATTCATTTACCTGAGACAAATGGAAAAGAAGCAGGAAGAAAGAAAGAAAGAAAAGCAAAGACGTCTTTGGAGAATTGCAAGAGCAAATCTAATTTGTTACTCCTGTGTAGAACGTTTTATAGTAAAGGCGTATTCTTGTCTTTTAATTTATTCAAATAAGGCGTATCTTTGCTCATCAACCAGGGGCTGTCTCTGACCCTCTTTAAAGTTAGAAACTCCCTGCAATTTGTTTCCAAGATCAAAGGCCATTTGTCCCCTTTGTCTAAACAAAGTGGAATCAGAGACTCCCCTCTACTGGCCTGAACTCCTGCTGTTTTACGGCTTTTCACAGATCACTGTGAAAACTGGAACGTCTCCTGATTGTGTCCCACACTGACAAAGGGCAGTTCAAAAAGATCTTAGCAAACAATCTGCTGTAACTACAGGTAACATAAAGGTCAGCAGGGCAGAATAAGTTATTAATCTGAAAACTATAATTAGGTTATTTCAATCAAGACATGTTAAGTTTTAAAACTAGCATATTCTACATTTATGTTCTTAACAGTATCTTGACAGTTCAATGAATAAAAAAAAACTCATAAAATGTAAACTTTCCATCCAACGGGTTGCATTTCAGATAAATACGATACTTTATACACCTACAGTGCCTTGCTAAAGAACTCATTTTGAATCTTGTTGAATCTGCTAAATATAGCTGTATTTTATCAGAATTGCATGTGATAAAAACACATAGTAGGGCAGACATGTGAAGTGAAAGCAAAATTTGCTGCAAACACAGCGACAAATCTGTTTCACCGGTGGGTTGCAGCCCAAAAGGTTCAATTTTGGTCCCAATTACCCAAAGCAATTTCTTCCACATGTTTGATGTGCCCAGTGCAAATGGGGTTCAAGACACATGTATGCTAAATCACTGTATTAGTTAAATTAAATGTGTATTGCTTATTTGTTTTTTTTTTTAAACACCCACTGCAGCAGTCCTTTCTCTCATTTCTCTTCTTAGAATAAATTAAACCGGCCAAGAGCTGGATGTTTTATAATCAGTTTGTCAAAGGTTAACTTTTCTGATGTATACCAGCAGACGCAAAAATCAGGACAAATTTATCACTCAAATATAGATGTTGAGATTGCATGTGCATTGTACATCTGTAATGCTTGGATCAGAGTTCCATAATATGAAACATTTCCAAACCCTTCTGCCTCTATGCACTAAATTGTAAAAGAAATGCTGGAATTGCTTCCCCTGCACATTTGCAATGGTTCTGTGACAGTGTAATACCAGAGTCATTTACCCAGGTCCATTTTGCTTCCGATATGAAATGCAAAGATGTTGTTTTCTCAATTTGTTAGATGTAACTGAGCCGTGCAGAAGGAGTCGTCATTTCAATTTTGTGGCTTACATGAAATACTGACGCATGCCTTTGACTGAAATAAGTTACAGCGAGTCACATCATGGAAATGTTCGGTTTTCCCTGCACGTAGAGGCTGTGGCTCTTTGTACTGCGACTGTGGTACCCCAGTGTCCTTCACAGCTTTTAGCATGGCGTGTCCTAGTGCAGTGGTTAAGTCTAATCTTGAGACGGAAAGGGGGAGAAAGAAGAAAAAAAAAATAAAAAGGTGAACAGATCAGACTTACCTCCGGGTAGAAACGGTTCCTGTGCCAAATAGTTTCTTTTCAAAGCTAATCTTTTATTTGCATATTAAAAGCAATGAAAGACGCATACAGAACCATAATCCAGAGCTGTCCTTGTGTTTCTTTGAGACCAAGCACTCGGTTTACAAAGAAGCAACAGAAAGCCTCCGAGAGCTTTGCGAACAGCAAAATAAGGCCCTTTTCTTTCTTATATCACACTCTCTTAAAGCCACTGAGAGTGGCATACAGATTAAACATCATTATCAGGCCACATTTGAATTTCAATGTGAAGCAAATGAAAAGTGTTGAAATTGGATTGGAGTAGTTTGATTTTAAACATACCAGAAATGGAACTGGAGCAGATGACTTGTCAAAAATCGAAATTCATAAAGCACAAACTGTTATGCTTCGTCAAGGACTTCCCTCTCTGTTGTACACCTCTTGATTAATCCAAAGAAAACCAGGATTCATGTAATCATCTTTTACTGACTCTATACATGTAGTCATTTCCAGTTAGCGGTCTTTCAGAAAAAACCTCTTATGGAAGGGGTGTTAAGTATTTATTAGAATATTTGATCTGTGTCTACACCATCTTTTGATTTTTTGATGGAGGACAGAAGCATCTCCACCACTCATTAGGATCTAGGTGAATAAAAGCACCAGTGGCAGCTGGCAGATTTCAGGGTAAAGCTACGGCCCTCATTACACAGGCTCAGAGGGCAACACTTCAAGAAGCCAACTTAATTGACTGCCTCAACATTGCTTTTTCTATGCTGAATTTATTTTGTGGTTTACATTTCAAATTATGTAAAATAAACGCATGCATCTTAGACTGAATACAGAAGTAACCTCTTGAATTGACAAATCTGTTCAAGAGGAGGATTTTTACTTTTATTTTGGAGACACGTTCGATTTGAAAGGAATTAGGAATGTGAAATGTGAAATTAGCTGCTTTCTGGTTACTGGTAGAAAACACCTTAGACATTTAAATCTAGTCCTTCAATAGCTATCGAATTGGTATTGCTCCAAGTCAACAATTTATTTGAGTCTTGACTGAAATATTTGGACTTATCAATGATCCAATCTTGTTTAGTTATTTCTAACAAGCTGGTTTTGTCATTATACTGTCCAAGCCTGCCAGGCTCGTCTACAGTCAAAAGCATTGGTTCTGCACCTCTATGCTGTTTTTGACTCCTGTTTTCTGTTCATGGATTAGGAACAAATTGTTTGCTTCCCAAGGACTAAAATCTACCATGTTTTCTTTTATTTACGCTTCACACGCTAATAGAATCTAATCGTTTTAGAAGGCCACTGGGGCTGTAAAAGCATTTCATAGTTGTTTGAGCCACAGCTGAGAAGTTTTCACATTTGCAGAGCTGCCGCTATATGTCAAATAAAAAGAAATAAATGGAAAAACCCTTCTTGTAAATTACAAATGATGATGCCCGCTGCTCTCCCCCCCTCCTCCTTCCGTCATACTCTCTGCACAAAACACACACTCCTGCTGAAGCACCTCTTATGTTTCTGTCAGAAATGCACAGCAGCTGTGGGGGAGACCGTTCAGAACGAGGCTGAGCTGTGATTGGCCAATAAAGTGATGAGGGAAAGGCAGCTCTCAGAGAGAGGCCTTTGAGATGACAGATTTAATTAATGTGGAAAATTTATTAATCATGGCGCCTCAGGGAAATCAAATGCAATATTTTATCATATTTTTGGCCCTAAAGGATCATCAATAGGAGGTCATATATTTAATAGCATGTTTCACATCAAACACAAGTAATACATCACAGATAAATATGTGGGACCATATTGTAAAGCTAGCAAAAGGTAGAGATTTTAAAAAGAGAAATAGCTCAGGGGGTCTTAATTTAAGTAGCACAAACAATAGGTGCACTGCTTTGGATGTAATGACAAACTTTTCTGTGGGAAGAAAAGCGGGTAATTCCCTGCTAATTATAATCAAAATCCTAAGCGGTAGGGTTTGAATAGAACCTGCTTGTATCTTGGGAGTAAAAAACAGTGGTGAGAAAAGCAGCCAAAGCCTGAAGAATAGAGTCAAGCTGGTTTGTTTCCAAAACGCCTGCAGTGCGTCACTCTCCTCCAACCAACAAAGGCATTGCTCCTTGGCGAGCTAGCATACATCCTTCCTGCTATGCTACGAAAAAGAGGGAGAGCAGAAAAGCTCCAAAGTTGGCAGGATTCCCATGAGAGCGGTAAAGATTCAGTTTGTTTCTGCTTCTTGCAGAAATAGGTTGATTGGGCTCTGACCTATCTTGGTGCGGTTAAAAAAGGAAAGGATGTATAAAAGGAAACAGAAACTAAAGGAAACGTACAAAGAGAACAAGAGAGTAGTGTTTCTTTATTCGTAGCTGTCACTTGGCAGTGGGGGGAGACTGAACAAGGAATCAACACAGAGAGATTGTGTTCAAACTTCGCAATGAAGACGCATTGAAAAAAAGCCACACGCTGAGAGCCGGGCTGCATCCAAGGACCTTGACAGGCTCATCAAATGTGACGCTGCTGAAAGACTTCCTGCGTGCACAAAACTTCACCTCTCAAGCGAGCAGAGCTTCATTGTGTAGGGTAGGTCTAATTTAAAAAAAAAAAAAAAATCACAATCCAGGAAAAGTTTCTTCTACAACGGTGGACCTGAGGACAAGCAGACAGCAAACTTCCCATCCAGAGCATGAAGCCTTTGACTGTTTAATTACACAATCCACTGCTAACAAGAAATTCACTGAATGGGATCAAATGTGATTCCCATGTCAATCCAGCAAGTTGTTGTTTTGATTTCAAATATCCATGAATGTGCAATGCAGGAGCAGGCAAAAAAAAATTAACATGGTGACAAAAAAAGTATTTCCAAATAGAATATAGGCTAAAATACATTTCCAAACAGCATTGCTTTTCAAAGACTCAATAATAATTCACATATTTTAGGTGGGAAGTTGCGGGATCTATAATCTCTCCCAGATAAGGTTTAATTCTGAGGCACCAAAAGATTTGCATGTTTTCAAAAAACATTTATTCCATCTCAGACGACTTCTGGAAAGCTTCTTGAACCATAGATATCCCATGCCAAGTAAATGTAAACGTGATGTCTTGTTTGCCCTATTTTGAATTTATGCTTAAATGACAATACCGTCAATAAACTAGAATTTGTTATCGTGAGGTAAAAATGCTTATATATCATGAAATAAATTGCGAATGAAGCATCTTCAAATGGATGTATTTGGTATTCTTTTCCATTTTGTTACCTTGACACAATCTTTCCAGCTCTGGGTAAGAAACTTTTCAAACATTTAGCTGTGTGGAGCAGACAGTGGGAGGAAGAGAGAACATCCTGAAAAAAAAAAACTAAAAGCCCTTTTTCTATAGCTATCAATCAAAAGAAATGAACGCAGAGTAAAGAGAGAAGTCCTTGGATATACAACGACTTCTGGTATAGACAGATGGCTCAGAAAGTTACTCTTGGTGTTAAAAAATAAACATTTATCTTATTGTATCTTAGTGAAATTAATATTCAAACCCAGAATAAATAATCTTAATCCTTTGGAAAACGGTTACTCAACTGCAAAAGTCAAGCTGATAAAAAGTGAAACATCTTTCGGTATTTTAGGGTCTCCAAGGCAAGAGTGCTATACACATACAGGTCCCCTATTATTCTGGGAGGAGAGCCATCATTCAGCCCAATCTCATCTCACTCCAACAGATCCTGCAGGTGTGTAATTTAACAAACATGGAATTTTCTCTGTGCTTTAACATCCAAATTCCACTGTTTTAAAGCAAGATCTATACAGGAGAGACAAAAATCACAGATGCTACTGCAGAAAAGAAGTCTTACAGATCAGACTTTTGGTAAAACATCCCTTTGGTGGGAGCCAGATCTCATAATGATTACAGGATTAGAGGAAGTCAATCAAAGGAGGTGATAACCCTCCCCCTCTATTCACAGGAGGGTGAAGAGAGATGATGGGTGAATCATAGAGACAAGTGAGGTGATGGAAAGAAACAGCGGGGAGATCAGAGAAGATGGCAGCACTACCGAGATGAAGGACCGTGCTGAATTTTGAAAGCAACTGAAAGGAGAAAAGTGTCACATCGGTTGTGAGGAAGACGGGAGACGGCATCAAAACAGGAAAACTGTGCTGGGGTTACAAGGAGAAGCATCGACTGCAGGCTCATGCAGAAAGCAGAGGTGAGCGGGAGGAGATTAGAGATGCCAAGCAGCTCCTGGTTAAGTGTGGGATATTTTTGGGTAAGGTCCAATCCCAGCCTCCAAGACATTTTGCAGAGTAATTTAAAAAAAGAAAAAAAAAAGAAAGAACAACAAACAAAATAAAAGCTCCATTTTCCCCTGAAGCATTGTTAGACCAAAGCAGCTAAAGGGAAATTGAATGCTTTTTAAGATCCTTCTGACTTTTGTCCAAACTGACCAAAATACGAAACAAATCTTAGCTCTGCTTCTTTATTATTGCCCTTCTTTCTGCCCAAGCTTACTTTCTCAAACCTGAGAGGCAGATTTTCTTAAATTAGACACTGGCCAGCCTTCTCCATGTTTAAATCCTCTTTTGGACTAAAGCTCATTATCATCCACACATATAATCTTTCAAATTGCTACCAAACGCCCCTGCTGATTGAGCTGCATAATTTGCCTGAAATGAACACATTATCTTCCACAGAGAAATATTAAAGTTGAAATCTTGTATCAAATGCTGGATGCCTCCAGCCATGTCAAGGCAGGGAGGAAATGTAAGCATTTCTCAATAGTTCTGCAGACATTATTTTCCAATTGTTTAAATTCAAACTCCTCAGGCAGTAAACAGAAAAGGGCGCCAATAAAGCTCGATCACATACTATGGAACCTACATTCAACAGGATACAGGGTATGTTTAGTTGACTGGCAGGTATGTCATCCTATTAGCTCCACCCACATTTTAACCTAGTTTCTATAATCTGGATTTCTCTAATCCTTATTTCAATCATGGCAAACGCCTTATGAGCTCTTGAAGCCATGCGTTAATTACAGTAATTAACTGCCGTGTAACAAACAATGCCCTCCCTGCACAGGTGTGCACAAACCTTAAATCTTTTTCACATTTAGCCACGTTGCAGCCACAACCTTCAGTGTGTCTTAGCTGGCCACCTAAACTGAAAGACCAGTCAAGCAGAACATTAATCTCCATCTCAAGGTGCAGAATCTGGTGATGGGACAAACAGTCTGTATGTAGATTGTCGAAAGCCAAACAGGAAACAATTACAATGGAAAAAATGACAATTACAAAAACAATTACAGTGGACCCCTGTAAATTGGTAGTTAGTGCTAACTATCACACTATTTGCTGACATTTGCAAAGCAAATGATCCAGGAGCGCCAATAATTTTCCTTGATTTTAGCTGTTAGCAAGCACTGTGTGGTCCAAACAAACTCTAGTCTAGACCCTTTTCTGCCATTTTTCTACATTTGTGCTGTTGCAACATTATTAAAGGACAGAAAACAAACAACAGAGATTCTATTGTTCACATCAATCAGGTCGTTGACCATCATCCACCTTATGCTGAGGCTTAGGACACGTGTCTCCAACCTGCAGCACATATCCATAGTAACCCCAGCAGTCAAGAGCCCTGTATCTGGTGCACTTGTTGAGCGACCTCTCCTCTATGGGCAGCAGAAGGGAAACAACTCCAAGCGGGAAGCTATTTCATATCTAACACCATGCGTGTGATCAATCTCCCCCCAACTGTGAGCATGCGGCGCAATCATTCAGCTTCTGTGACAGGTGTGTGGTATTAACTGAAGGGAGATGAACTGAGGCTATGCATGCATGCATACATGTCTCGTCTGTGACAAAATCAGAGTTTCATTTCAGAGTCGGATTTTCATTCTCCCATCAAATCATCCCAACTTGGTTTAATAAGGCTTTTAAAATTAGTTTTACACTTTAATCGTCTTGACGGCAAAAAGCCTTTCTCACTGACAATGTCGGGACGTGTATATTTGATCGTCTGGAGCTCTTACACTAATAAAAGTCATTATCCTGCAATTAAAAGACACTGAAAACTAATAGAATTTATACAGTAGCCGGGGTCACCTCTGCAGTGTTTTTTTGGCTCCTAACAGTTGTTGCTGACAGTTTTCTGCCATTTTTAGCATCCCTTAAAATCAATTATAAAGTCAAGTGGCTTCCTATAATTGAATTTGTGCTGCGCGCTGACGTCCCCTGTTAGAAGTCACTGTCTTGTCCAATTAGGAGCAGCCTTATTACTGGCCAAATTGTGGGTGGCCTCTTTAATGTGGTGGGTTCATAGTTGGAGGGGGTAGGGCTATCCTTCAGCTGACGTATTAATGTTGACATCCTCCAAGAGTTGGCGGAGAAACGGGGATGAAGACTGTAAATTTAATTGACTGTCAGGATGTCCTTGAAGCTTCCCACTGCAAAAGCATGGCGAAAAAGTGGAAGAAGAAGAAAAGGAGAATAGATGCTGCTGACTGTGTGCTGTCGCATTAACACAAGGAAATAAAGAAGGGTGTCTAACTCTCAGGAAGACCCCCTTTCTACATCCCCCAAAGGCTTTTTTTTTTCTTTTAGAAGATGTATTACAAAAAATTAGAAATCAGGTGGAAGCAGCGAGCGGTTTGTCTTCTTGCAAATGTGGCTGCGCTCCAAACTTAGTGGGATACAGGTGCGTCTAATTAAATTTGAATAATGTTGAAAGGTTAATCTATTTTTGTAATTCAATTCAAAAAGTGTTCATTACACTGAGTGAAATAGTTCAAGGGTTTATTACTTTTAAGGTGGATGATTATAGGAAAAGAAAAAAGAAATGGCAAAATTCAGTTTCTCAGGAATATCAAAGACTACATAAAACCATGAATAAAAATAGAATTATGTGTACAACCTAATCCTTTATCTGTGACATTTTTTTGGTTTCCCCTTGTAAAGGGTTTCAGTGATGCATTGACCTGTCATGTAACATAACATGGCATTTGTTTTCATTCAGAAAATGTTTTCCTGGTTTTATGAAATCTTATAATTTTCCGAGAACAGTAGCTAAGAGTCATTATCCAAAATGAGCAGAAATAATATATTTAAAAAAAATAAACAATCATTAATGAATCTGAATAAAACATAATTTCTAATTTTCGAAAATAATTCCTAAAAATAATTATATTCCAATTTATTGAGATGAAGCTGCAACATGCGCATGAGTGAGAGAATCATTTTAAGTAAAATTTTATTATCGACTGTCAGAAAAGGTAAGCATCATTTGTCAGGGAGCTCATCACTGTCTGATGGAAAAACAGGCACTAATGAGTGTACAGCAGAAGAGACGAGGTGGGCTAAATTTGTCTCAATCAATGTCACGGAGTATCATTATGAAGCTACGTTTGCTACAAGCGTGCACAGGAGGGACATGTGTTAGCGGTTATGTTAAGGCCTGACATTTAGTGAGTGTGAAACTGGAATGTTTATTGCAACTTGAGTTGCTGAGGCAACCAATCAGTGCAGAGAAAAATTCAAAAGGTGGTTGCTTTTGATTGATGTAGGTGTGTAGATGCTACAGTGAATGGTGGAGTTTGTTTATTTTTGGAGAAAATGTGGAGAAAAAAAGTGTCTTCAGTGGCTACTGCAGCTCTCCAAAAGGTAAGGTTAACCAAGTTCTGAAAATTAAACAAGCAGTTAAACATCGACTGTTCACATGATTACCTGAGTTTCTGTCTTATGTCACAGAAAAAATACTAATGTGAGACAAAAGCAGATGTTTCAATTCTTTCAGTGACCCAAAATGATTTTCTTTTTCATAGTGTGATAGTTGCTTTATTTCCCTTGGCGGTTAATTGGGAAAACATGTAATTGCAAGAATATCAGGCAGATTTGACCCATATTTTCTTAATTTCCCTCCTTTTCTGTCATTGGAGCACCCCCATCCCATCACTCTCCAGCTGCTTTAAAATCTCTTTTTCTAAATGCTATATCAAATATGATCATAGCAGTTCTGACTGGAAATAATGGCCAAGCATGGGATGTTGCAAAAACTACTCAATTTGATATGTTGTGCAGCTCTAATAGTATGGATTATGGAGATAAATAATCACAAAAGAGTTCAAATAACATAAAACTTTATGAAAGCATCCTCATTGTTTTCTTACTTTGCATTGCATCCAATTTCTATTGATCCTGTTCTGGGTTTGGGCTAGCTGATCTCAAAAATAAGATGGATTATAACCTCTGATCAAAAAATATATATATATTCTGGGTAACCTTCTGCAATAAAATATCTTCTAATATTCTGAGATAAAATAAATAAGAGAAAATATTGCTTTCATCACCATCAGATTTTAAATGGTGATGATATGAAATATTTAAAGGCCCAAACAAACTTTTGTGTGTGGTCAGTAGGAAACATCCCATGGCTGACAGGTTATAAAAAGTATCACTGTTGATCATACGTTCAGCATTTGTTTCTCATGAGATTTTCCCAAATTGTGTGACTTTTCCTTCTCTGCCTTCACAGTTCTGCCACAAATATTGGACTAAACAATACCTGCATAGAACTGGACAATACTGCAAGGAATGAGACCATCAATCATCAGCGCCTACAATCACAAGAACCAAAGAAACCAAAATGTGACACAGCTTATAGATGCCACCCCAGCATAAAAACAACAGCACAGAATAACTATCTACAACAGCAAGAGAGGAGTTGTTATGGAGGCGATGTGCTGAATTAGCTAAAAATATCCATAATTATTCGGTTTGCCCAACCATTTAGACCATTCCAGCCCTCTAGCAATTCAGAGGTCTAATGGATACATACTACATATGAATTCAGAGGATTAGTATGACAGATATGCATTGTATGTTTCTGCACTGTTCCACTCTCTGAGACCAAAAGCAGACAAAGCATTAATCAAATGTGAGTGTTTTCGATGTAATAATCCACTTATTATTTGTTGTGTGCATGCAGCACTGAGAGAGGAAATCCAGGGATTGTGCATGCCAGCAGAGAGGAAAAGCCACTCAAACCCTGGATTTGCAGTCCCCCAAGGACGTCAATCAAGTCATTTAATTTTCCTTAAAAGGTGCAAATGAAAATGCGCCATGTTGAGAATTTTGAATTTTTTTCGATTTTTTATTATTTTCCACTTCAATATTTTATCTCAAATTTAATTTATGGCAAGAGTTTGGCCTTGGAACAGAAAATTAACATTGTAAATGAGCAACATCCAGCAAAATGACTTAAATATGCTATCAATTTCATGCAGATGCAGTACTTTGGAGAAGTGTCTGGGTGAAAATTCATCCGCTGTGATATAAAAGGTTCGTTATCCATAATTGTAAACACTCTATGGAAGATCTTGGAAGCCCCTAGGTGGGACAACCAGAAGTCTTTAAGTGGGAAAATGTGTTTTCACAAAATGGAGATTTTGCAAATCTCCATTTTAATATTTAATTTTTCTTCTTCTTTCTTTGTCATTTTGATTATCTTGTCTTTGGATTAGGTGCTGGTCATTTTTACCCCTTCAAAATGCATTTTGGCTGTTTTGTGCCCAGTTTTTGTGTATCAAACAATTACGCATCAATACCCACTAGGGATAAGTTTCATACCTACCCTGACAACCAACAATTTAAACTAATTTTCAAAGTCTCATTTAAGAAAATATGGATGTATGGTAGGATGTTACTCAGTGTTACTTTGGTTTGACAAAGTCTCCTAGTCGTTTGCATGGAACAAGAGGCAGGAGGGCCAAACAGATCAAAACAAAAATAAATAGGAAGTGTGTAAAAAACAATTGTCAGACATTATACAATCTATAATCAATCAATCACTGAAAAAAGGTAGTAGAAAACAATAAAATAGTAATGTTTATGTTGAAAACAATGACAAATTAGTAAGGGGGCAAAGAAATAGGTTTTCCATCACTAAACCTGGTTTTTATACTGAATTCAACATTTCCTCAGACAAAGAAACCCTAAATCATAAAAAAGCAAGCTTTGAACACAAACCTGCTCATTCTGGGTGTGCTCTCCCTTCCTGCTCCAGAAAAATAAAAATAAAGCAGTTTCAATACACCTTTCATTGCCCAAAACCCATTTCAAACAACAGCTCCCTAACTTGCAACCAGCGTGGCTTCTAATAAAGCTGTACAATCTAAAAAGGGAAGGAACAAAGGATGGGGGTCTGGCTCAAATGGGGTGTTCATTTATCAGTGGACACGATTCAAATCCTTGCTCCAGGCAATGGCTCGTGAAGCTTCGCAAGAGATAGCCCATCGGGGCTTCTGCTGGGAAAGCAAAAAAAAAAAAATCCTTTGATGAGCCTCGGGCCATTCCTGCACACCTGTGCCTAATATGCATGGGCAAAATACCCAGACGCAAGCAGTCACTGGATAGAAGAAGAAAATAAATGAAAAAAAAAAAAAAAAGATTTCCTTTGTGTTAGCAAATGTGGAAGTTCCTCTGCTTTTCATCTATCTCACTTAAAGTAATAATTCCAGCATCTGGAGAGAAGAGGGATGCAGTAATATAAACCTACGCTCAGACTTTAATGCTTACAAGCACAATAACTGCAACTTAAGTTGAAATTTAGTAGAAAATGTAACTTACTTGATTAAATCAAAGCAAAATAACCCATACATGTGATGTAAAATTGTTGGATATTGAAAGCAGGCGTGTACTTCTTTGTGTTAAAAAAAAATGAAGTCATAAAAAGGAGCTGCGACTTACCAGAACCTCTCTTTGACACGACTTTCAGGCAATGGACCACAAGCGCATGAAGCAGGATCAGAAGAGGGATGGAAGCTTTCATTTTTTAACAGTCCTAAAGGGAAACAGAGGTGAGAGTTATCATTCCACACGGACACCGGGTAAACATAAAAAGATGAGAAAGGGTTCTGACAGCTTAATCAAAGCTACACACCCAGAACTCACAAAAATCTCGAGGTCGGCCAGAGAAAGGAGGAAAAAAGCTCAGGCATCTTTATGTACAAATTTTATCCAACTACCTTTATTTCATTTTAATGCGAGCAGAGACTTACTGTCTGCTCACAAACAGGCCAAGACCGACGACGACACTGGCATCAAGAACAATCTGTCTCAAGGCAAACCTGGCTTTGCTGTTTGGAACAACCAACAACTCCACTCTGAACCGACATGACACAATCAGGTGCTGCTAAAATCAAGGTATCTTTTTATTGTTGTTACTGTTAGGGAAAGCATACTGAGAATGACTCAGTGAACACAGTGCCTGCTGTGATGGTAACTGTGATAATAAACGGCAAAACTTTGTTCTAGATACAAGCCAAGTTAATGGGAAAAGTAATAGTAAAACTCACTATAATTTAAAAACTTGCAGAAGCCACAACTAACTGTGCTATTTCAACAGATGAGGGAATTGCTGGGACACAAGTACCAATCAAGTTTTACATCAATTTGTACTCAGATTGCAGAGGCAAATAACATGTTGTTAAACTTGCAACTTCCATGGATTAGTTAATGTATTATGGCAGGACAACCTGTTCTCTTTGAGAACAAAGATAAGGCAAATGTTTACAGGCAACGATTTAAACTGTCAAACCTAAAAACATTGAACCAAGTGGTGCAAGCAATTCACACATTAGTCCTCAGTCTAACCCAAAAACACAACTTCTCCTCAAGGAGCCCGCGCTTTGGGTTCTCATTTGTTGGAAAATGCTAAAACCCATACACACATACATAACAGCCTGCTCTTTCCATGTAATATCCCTCTTCATTAAATTTTCTACAACATGTTATACTCTCGAGGGTTGGTGAAAATCTCTGACCATTTTTTTTTCATTAATTTCAAGTTTTTGTCCAGTTTTGACTCTGAGCAGTTTGATGCATGATTTAGGTCAAGCAAAATATAGTAATTTCTCCAGACATATGGGACAGAACCAGGTAGCTGTTTAAAACATGCACACATGTGCATGTTTTTGAAAGCATGTACACATGCATGCTTTCACACACTCGTATAGTGTGTGATCAACAAAAGTGTTGATCACACACTATACGAGTATTTTTAGCTGCTTTGAGGATGGACCTGAAGGTCACTGTGTCTAATGAAAACACAAGAGTAATCTCAAGAAGCTCTGCTGCAGCTGCAACATGCATGCGCCAGGTGTTTGGTTAATCGCTTGTTACTATATATGTACAGAAAAAAAATGAGGAAAAAGATAAAAACAACTTTTATCTAACTGTAAATGTTTCCCAGAGGCAACAGAGTTGTCAGTTTCTCTTCACGACACACCAACTGACTGTATAGCTCTTGTTTGGCTCCTTGTTGAAGAACTATGTACATGCAAAGCACATCGGGATGTCCATGCAATATACAAGGACACTTCCACTGGCATTTCAGGCATCACAAAGGTACTCTACATAGATTTCACAATGCTGCATCAGAAAACAGCCCTTGAGAAACTGAGTTATGTGAAAGTGGCCAGCTGCCAAAGATTGCGACATTGGCAGTTTCTCCTCCTCAAAGCCCCACTGTCATCAGTTCTTGCATCATGCAACACATACATTCTCACAAATACAGTCACTGTGACACAAAAATCCTAACTTTATTATTATTCCATTTTGAAAGCAACATTGGTTGATTTCAAACAGATGGGAGATGACATCTCTTCTGTTTGGTGTTTCTCTGGTTTGTGTCTTGTGTTATAAGGGATAAAAATTAAAGCACATAAAAAGTTTGTTTTCTTCCTTCTCGAAACAACTGACGACAAGGCACTGAAGTATTAGATCTTAAAAATAAAGAGTGCTTATAATAGCTTGTCATGTCAGCCAACTCAATGGTCCATCCTCAAAGATGGACCTGTCACCTGCCTCTCATTCTTTGATTGTTTTTATATATTTTTAAAGCATCCACCTTCTCCTGTTTCCAGACAGTTTTTCCTCCAAGGCGGATTCATCCAAAATTCAATTACCTTTGAGGACGACGCGGTAAGAGAAATGGGGCACTCTCTCAGCCCCCTGACGGCAAGGAGTTAGCCCTGGAAATGCATCCCGCCTTCACTCTCAAACATTTCCACCACTCTACCACTGAGGCTCTATTTACTGCATCCTGCCAAATGGATATTGAGATTCTGTTTTTTTACAGATCTTATTTCAGATCTCTCCTACTCACTTTTTTTTTAATCTGCGTACCCTGAAGAGCCCCGTGCTCAGTGTGAAGCAGCAGCGAATCAGTGCATCTTCTGTTAACTAGATATCAAAAATAAAATATAAACTCGCAGAAGGAAATAATAACAGATTATTTTTGTATAAGCTCTTTCTGGTGGCTTGAAAAACTGCAGTGCAAATGCTGCCTCCACAAACCTGCGTTTCAAAAGGAAGAAATTACATAATTACCTATTTGTAATGGTAATAATGCACATAGTGCCAACACTAGAGTGGAAAAGAACTGAGCTAACAGGCCTGGCTATTATTTTTTGTATATGCCTGTCAGTACAGTATTCTATATGAATCCAGCAGAACTATCCACCTTCTGTAGCTGTACTCAAAAACCTTTCAAATGTCCTCCCTTGTGACAAACGTATGAAATTATGACGTAATGAGAGCAAAGTTATTCACAAATCATCTTTGTCCTTCAGGCGCAGCTTGCCAAGGTAAAGACAATACGCAGGTCTGAGCAGGAAACTAATTTGTGTGAATGTTGTCCGTTTTACTTAAAACCTCTTTCAAATATTTAGGTACAGAGGTGACTATTTAATTATACACCGCATATAGATTCCAGCCATTTTTGACATTAATTTAGGAACTCAAACTCATCAAAATCTAAATAAAGGATCTAAGTGTTAGTCAATAAATGTCCTCCCAAGGTTTATGTAGCATAATGAATTTCCTCTCCTCTCCAAACAGATAACTAGCAACAACATTTCTTTTACACTAAAAAACACAAAAATATGTGCTATGTAGCCTCAAGTACAATAGCAGTTGTTCAAAAATACGAGAATTGTTAGAGACGTTATGCATCAACTTGCATGAGGCAAAAGTAATGGTAACTCTACGTAAGTCTCAGTATGAATATACCATCTCTCCATCTCTGTCATTACACCCCTCTCCCTCTTCCCTGTGTCACCTTTGTGTCTCCTTCCTCCTACCTTCAGGCAGAAAAATTGATATGTACTCTGCTTGGCGAGTTAACATTTCTATTTGTGAAAAACACTTCTTAAGCCCTCATACCCTTGGCTGACGCACACACACCCACCCACACAAGTCTGTGCTCTCCTCGCTGAATTATTCCATTTTAGATTATCTAATAACCCAGCAAAAACAAGCCTCCATGTTCTTGATTCTTGCAAAGAGAAAAATTAGAAAAAAAAATAGAATCAGACATATTTTTAATGTGCTTAACTCTAAAATTGTCAGAATTTTATTTATTTCAATAATTATTTTTACCTAGAATGTGGACAGGCCTTTTCTTTTGAATGGTAAGCACCTTACACTACTGGAAAAGAAATTACCAACAGCTATGCTGTGTAGACTCATCGAATGTGTGTAATATGAGGGTATGAACAAAATAGCTTTCAAAAATGTCCCCTACAGTAGTTGAGTTTTGCAACTGGTAACTTTAAAGCATGAAGATAAGTTTAGTTAAGCATCCAACAAATTCTCACTATGAATTGCTGCCTTAGCACTATAGAATAACAAGACCTTGTGATACTTGTGTCAAAAATTTAGATTAACCCAAATTGTAGTTTTTTTTATTTCCCATCATCATGTTGTCTTCACCATTTTCTGTCAGCTTTAAAATATATATCAAAATGCAGGCAGTGGAAGTCAATGCAAATGGCCAATCAGATAAGTGATATGCAAGACATGAATGCAGAGAGCCTTAATACTACCAGCTTTCAAAATATTCCATTCTAGCAATACTTTCCGATTTCAATGTTGGACATTTTGATATTGGGTTGTCCACTGTAATACAATGTATTGTGAAGCTCCATGTATTTCAATGGCAAATTGACCACCTTACCAAATTGACTGAATGTTGTTTCAAAGTCCAGTTTGTACTGTTTATAAAGCCAAGGATACAATCGAGAAATCCCTAATGCTTAACAACTGTAAGATAAATCATGATGCAAGTTTAAAGAGCATAAATAGCCAAAGAAATGGTAAAAAAAAAAAAAAAAAAAACCCGAGGCTCTTTTCCACAATACAATAATGTGATCTAAAGTAATTTATACTTACTTGATCTGAAGCCAATATTTGTAATTTGTTTGTGGTTGAGCTGCATGCCAACTAAATATTTTACCCTGCACAGTGATGAGACGAGGATGACATTAGAGGAACGAGGCTCTCTGGATATTACAGGTGAAAGCAAATAAAATCAACACAGGATGAATAAACACAAACGCCTAAGCCTGCCATGAATCAGAAACGGCTGAAAGCTTGGTGTCACGGTCCACCAAGAGCGGATTTTACCAAAGATGGATTCCAGGCATGCCAGACCAGAAAGAATTACCTGTTCCACAATAGTCACATTGCAGAAACTCTATAGATTAATAGTAAGGATGACAGTGTCAACATGACAATGATTCCAAACACACACAACCTTCTGTCAACAGGGTATCATTAATAGTCTTCCAGAAACTACAAAGAAAACTATATATAAAAAGTACTGGGCGTGTCAAAGATGGACATCTACCTGGAAACCAACAGATTCAAATGAGCTCTTCAAATTCAGTTGAGAAGAATGGGCCAATATCCAAAACTATGACAGAAGGTTGTCGATGGCAACAAAAGTATCTGGATTCGTGATGGTGGGTGTGTTTTGAGAAAATCCACAACAGATCAAAACTTTGACATTAATTATAAAAGATGAATGCAATAATGATTTCACACTGAAATGAATGGTTCAAAGGCATAATTAAGAGAAAACTTAAATAAAAATAACATTCAAGTACATAAACTTAACTGAACTGGTAAACCGAGTGGTATGGATTACCTCTTTTTCATCTTTTATTATAGTTTTTTTTTTTCTTTTTGCTCTGCCAAAAAAAACCTAATTCTCAAAAACCAGAATAGTAGGTTTGATTACATGGCAGTGGAAGGGAAATTTACCATAGCTGCTGCTAAATCAGATTGTAAAATTTCATTCCGCAGCCCTCTGAGGTCCAACATCAACCAGATCCAAACATAGCAGGTGCATTTCATAAAAATGCTAAATACAATCAAAACTCCTCAAGTTTAGGTGGAGACTTCCAATGGCGGTGATTAAATATTCACAGACTGAAGCGTTTCTTTCTTTATCTCTCCCACACACAACCTCTTACACACATTTTTACTCAGCAACTAAATTTACATCTGTGACATTGAGACTGATCTGCTGCTGAACCGATGAGTCTCCAGCTAGCTCTACGGTATGCTAATGCTATGCAGTAGAGAGCATCAAAGTCTTCAAGAGGCTCTGACTTAAAAAACACTGCATATTTTACAGGATAACAGCAGGAGGAGATTTCCTTGGCAACATATTTCAGTTAAAAGAAATACAACAGTCGACATTTATTCAGCTCTGCAGCTACACTTAAATTAAAGACATTAATTGCTAGCATTAAAACGCCTCATATAAATGCTTTTAAGCCATTAAGTGTAAAGAGTAAAGACCCACAAAATGAAGCAATACACCCAGGTAAACATCATTTCAGCAGAAAGTTCTTTTCTGCCAAGTAGCAGAATGGTTAGCTGATTAAGGAAGGATGAAAGAGGATTGTTAGATTATTAACACGCGTTATGAAAAAAACACCTACACGCACACTACTACAGTTTTTTAAGGCCATGAAACATTTAGCTTGCTGTTTTTTTAAGTCAAGTTGGTTATTTGGAAAAGGAAAACTACAAGGAAAGAGCTAGGGGAACAAATCCAGTAAATACTCTTTTTGAATTTATCAATTTGTGTAGAGATTTTTTATTTAATTTTATGCAATGCACTTTACAATTTGCAGTTAAATAGTTTATATTGCAAGGAAGGTCTCATTTGTGAGTAAATATAAGTTCTTTATGTAGAAGAGGGAGCCCAGAGCATACTGCTAGCATTTGTTATATGTCAAAATTATGTATAATTGCAGATCCACAAACCCAGAATGTGAAAGCTGTTTGACTTCTATGCATATTTTTCCCTCGACAATCCTTCTTACATGTCTGAAACCAACAAACCCTGAAAGTAAAAACAAATTCCAAGAGCTTTGACAAGCTCAAATTGTGCAATGCAAATAAGTTTGCACACAAGAACAGACGACCCACACCCCACGCCAGGAAGCAGAGATTCAATATCTGAGGACAAGAAGTGCTGCGTCCCCGGGCCCTTCCTGTAAAGTGGCCTATAAATCATGAACCCTGTTGAGTCTCTCTCTGTGGGTCTGGTCCAGGACAGGAGGGAAAAAGGCACCCCTGCAGCTCTGATGCAATAAAAGTTTTGTGCAGGATAAAATTATTGCTACCATTCGCCAAGCTGAGGTCTGGATTATTCCATGAGTTGCTGTGTTTTGGTCCTGATATGAAGCCCCAGCCTACCAGTGAATTCAGGGGAAACAAAGCTAAAAGAAGAAAAACAAAAATGAGAAGTGTTGCCATCACATTGTGGTGGAAGTAACATACTGTAGAATCCCTTTTAATGTCATTGTGCACAAATAAAGCAAAATTTAAATTTAAATTTAAGATGGTGGACAATTATGCAGAGAAGAGGTCATAGTCAAAGACTGTGCCAAAGTAGTCTCAATCTTCTCCAAAATAACCACTGGAATAAAAAGACTCCAGAGAAGATGTTTGCAGAAGTCATACTTTCTGGACATTATGAAGAGAACCCATGGTTTCCATGACAACAGACAGCAGCTCTGTTGTTGTTAGTGTAATCCAGATTACCATCAGAGTCCGTGCATTCCAGTTGCAACTAGCCACACCGTTTCCTCAAAAATAGTAACTAGTTCAAGTAAAACTGATTAATCTGGATATTAGTAGAATCCAATCAGACAACAGACATTTAAGACCAATATCATTCATATTAGATTTAGATTAACATTCAACAAATAAGTTTGTTTCCAATAGGAAATGAGATGTGAATCTCTCAAAAATAATGAAACAATGCAGGAGAATCATTGAAAAATTAAAAAAAAAAACTCTTGGTGAGCTGCTCTAAAATGTTAATATTACTTCTAGTCAAAAAGAAACATGCTAGGAAAAAAAAAAAAAAAAAAATTAAACCTAAATTGTCAGTGGTATGAATACTTTGTCTTTTACATACCAAATATCAATTGAATTGATTATTCATGAGAAAGTCCAATTTCTATGTGAATGAGAAAAAAATTTAAATTTGACTATATTTTAAAAACTATTGTAAGCAGTTTTTTTCTTTTGTTGTTGTTGAACGGTAATAATAAGACATCAGAGTATCAACTATTCCACAAATAAACCCAAAGAGAGCTCAATCATCATTGATCATTTATTGAATGTTTATGATTTGTAATTTTTTTTTAATTAAATAAAATTTGGATGGTGGGCCCCAACAAAATATCAAATTATTTGTTTTTTGAGATAAAAAAAATTAAATTTTTGTGTAGAGATGGATCACCACGTGGTATGAATACCTTTGCAGGTCACTTAAGCAATTTCACACTGATGATACATAAAGCAAAGGCAAGCAAATAAAACCATTTTCATCATCTCTGGTCTTTGTTGTGACCACATTTACGGCCTCATCTCAGTCTGAAGGCAGGCTGAAATGTATGTAGAAAACTAGCTGTAAATACTATGTTGCCCCAGGTCTCGTGTGAAGTAGCTA
>NW_015114844.1:101314-102910 GCF_001443285.1 Poecilia latipinna
TCTCGTGTGAAGTAGCTAATGACAAATGAAGAACTGCTAATGAAGCGCTCCTTGATTTCACTCACTATTAATCCCTTGATGTAGCTGTTCTATTTAAGCCCCTGCCTGGCTCCAAGAGGAGAATTTGGTGTAGACTCTTCTCAGTGTGCATTAATGGAGTATGCAAACAGAGCATGCTCACAGTTCCCACTTGAGTAAATGCTGTATGTAATAGTGTGAGCCTTTTCATTCAGTGAAAACCCCAAAGCCCTTATGGAGGTTATTGTAAATGAATATGTTCAAGGCCATCTTGAATTGTCTGATTAACTCAGGTCAGAATGTGAATACAGATTGATGGCTGTGATGATGTCCTGAAAACAGAAAGTTTCCTCCTCTGCTCTCCTGAATAATGTTGACTGGCTTTTTTTTTTTTCCTTCCTTCCGAATGGCTTTTTAAAGAAAAAGAAAATATCTCCACACCAACGTATGGAATGTCAAAACCCAGGCTTCATGAATGAGTAAGCACAGATGTGATGGGAAGCGGAGGGGAAATGGGAGGAAAATTTGTTCATCTCGTTTCACCTGGCATGCAATTTCCATCCTCCATCCACTTCTCTGGTGATGCTAACATCTAAAAACACATCGACTTCATCTTTGTAAGCTGAAAGAGTCTGAGAGGATCACCTCCAGACATGGCACCATGATGGCGGTGTTAAAAACAAAGGATGAAGATAACATTTCTGCTCTTTGCACTACAGATTAAAGCAGGGAATAGTTTGATGGCAAACATAAGTTGCCCGCAGCAAAGAAAAATATAAAGTGAGGTTGCCCGCAGATGGCCATTTTAGAGATTTCAACATCAGTACCTTATTGTATCCTCCATTATTTCCCGCTACAACAACTGCCTATAACGTTTGACTTTAAGCACTTACAACTCCGTAGCCGAACCCCAAGTCACTTTATTTTATGATGCAACGAACACAAAAATAAAGCGTACAATGTCTTTTTTACTTTGATCCACTTTACGCTATGGCCATCCACCAGCACTACTTAAATTATACAAAGCACCGATGAGCAACAGAAAGAGACAGCTGAAAATGATGCCATTACCATCACTTTATGAAGTTATTAAGCAGCGCTCGGTTAGAACTGAAATGCCATTACATGCCGAAAGTAAATAAAACTGGCACCACAGCAGCAGATGCTCAGTCGTACTCGTTTCCCAACATGAAGGCACTCTCCCATCGAGGTCTTAAAAAAGGGGAAAAAAGGGCAGCCTGAAGATGATTTGTAAGGAAGACTATTCTTTGCTGAATAAAAGCAGTAAAAGAAGCACAGGTAGCTCAACTTACTCAAAGTGTATGGGGGAGGGTCAATTTAAGACCATTTACTTTTCTATACAGCCTGGATTTCCATTTACAGCAGCTTAAGGCCTGACTCAGTTCAAGCATTAACTTATGATTGAAATTCATAAAGGAGTTGAGTCATTCAAACACTGGCGTCCACCAAGAGAGCAGTAAATATCATGTACCTTTCACAAGATGCAGAAAGTCAGTTTGTATTGACTAAACTATGCTAACTGATTTTTTTGTTTTATGGAAATTTCACAAAACATAA
>NW_015114845.1:0-4334 GCF_001443285.1 Poecilia latipinna
CCCCCGGTTCTCCCCCCCCCGCTTCAACCCCCCCCGGTTCTACACCACCCGGTTCAACACCCCTCGGTTCTACACCACCCAGTTCTACACCACCCAGTTCTACATCACCCGGTTCTACATCACTGCTGCTAGTTTAAAGTTCACTGATCTGCTGTTTTTGGATCAATCTTCCAGACTTGTTGGGTCTCCTGGTTCTGGTTCTGCTCTGCATCAAACCAAGTATCAGACATGGAGAATCAGCATTCAGCTTCTATGAGCTACAGATCTGGAACAAACTTCCAGAAAAGTGAAAAGGAGCAGAAACCCTGATTTCCATTAGCTCAGAGCTAGCAGAGAGCTGTTAGTGGAACCTGACTGACTGTTTTTCGGTTTTCCTGTCCCTTATTGTGAAAGGGTGATGTGCGTTTCCTGTTTCTGAATTGACTGAATAACTGAGGTGAATGTCGGTGTGAAGTCGGACGATCTGGAGACGCTCGCTGCGTCTGCGAAGCTTCAGCCTGGGGATCTTCTGTCCATCTGCAGCGTTTCCTCTCAGATCCACTCAGCTTCGTATGATTGGTGACACTTCCTGTCTTATTTACCGCCACTGTGTGCGTTTCTCAGCAGGGCGGCTTGTTAAGGCTGTTCTGGTGGCTGCAGGGTACAATTGCCAGTTCTGATTACTCCATGCTTTGTTAGTCATCATGATTGTAACCATTATCACCTTCCTCATCAGTGGAACTGTGGAACGGATAGTAATTGTAATTGCCTCTTAGTGGCTGAGTGTGAGCCTCTTCTGGTCCTCCGTGGCTGTCTGTTGTCTCAGATAATACGTAATTAGCTGGATAATCTCTGGTCTTCAGAGCTTGTTGTGGAAACTGGAACTTCTCTGCTGGTCAAATAAAACCCAGAGGAGCCGAAACTCAGCGCCTGAGCCACCATGTTCGGGTTAAAGAAGAACCAGGAGAGGAGCTGGACCAGCTGCCAGCAAACACATTTTAAATCTAAAGTTTGTATCATTCCTTTTTATTCTCAATTTGTATTAAAAGTCTGTAAAATAAAATGTTAGACCTCCCAGAAGAATTGTAACATAAGTCGTGTAGAAGCTCAGCAGCCCGGCTGCATCCTGGATGAATGTGGACAGACGGACAGTAATCTACCTGAGCTCAGATGTTTACATGAAATTTCCAAGCATTTTTTGTAAATTACATGCAAGAATTCTCACATTTTCCCCTTCACTGTGGAAATGTGCTGCAGCTGCTGCTACAAGTGAATCAAACATCTTTTGTAGCTGCAGATTGCATGGCAGCACATTTAGAGATAAGTGGTTGTAGAAATCAAGAGCCTGCGTCGGAACCTGGAGGCTGGAAAACCGTCTCAGTATGAAAACCTGATCTGAGACGGAAAAAGGCGCAACGTTCACTGAGCTGCTCACCTTTTGGACTCTTCGTTTAGTCCTGACGTCTCACTGAGACGATGATTCAAGTCATTTCTTTAAAACCTGCCTGGTAAATGTCACCAAACACTGATGTGAAGGCTGAGGAAGAGGAGCAGCGTAAACTGATTAGATCTCACTTTAAAGTGGAACAGAACCTCACTGTCGTCCCTCAGTAGGACAATGTCTCTGAGAACCTCCAGTATCCCTGCAGAACCGGGCCTCCGTGATTCTAAGCCACAACCCAGAGCAAGTAGCTTTATTCTGGAGCGAGCTGAAAGTTGCAAGCTTTCATCAAGCTCTTCAGCTTCTGTTGTTCCGACACAAAGCGAGTCCAAAACTCAGACAGGATGAGAAGAAACGGACCACAGAGACGGAAACTCACCTCTGACCTGGAGAAACGAATCCGCAGGAAACACGTTAAGAACACAATCAACTAGTTAGCTCTGAGCTAACTGAATACTTAGATTTGAATTAAAAATGTAGCTAATTTGAGCATTAACTTTGTTGGTAAATATCTAAGCTAGCTCAGTGCTAACACATGTTTAGCTAGCTCAGCGCTAACACATGTTTAGCTAGCTCAGTGCTAACACATGTTTAGCTGGCTCAGCGCTAACACATGTTTAGCTAGCTCAGCGCTAACACATGTTTAGCTAGCTCAGTGCTAACACATGTTTAGCTAGCTCAACGCTAACACATGTTTAGCTGGCTCAGTGCTAACACATGTTTAGCTGGCTCAACGCTAACACATGTTTAGCTAGCTGAGAACTAAATATTTAGTGTGAAAGTAAATACTTAGGAAGCTTATCTAGCTCAAAGCTCTTTGGATTGGAGCTAAATATTGGGCTCCAAACTACTAACGAAATATGTCATTAATTAAATATTAAGATTGAAACTAATGTTTCAAAAATAAATCCCATTTTTCCCTATCCAATTTATTACTGTTAGTTTTTGAGTTTCTAACTTCACAAACAGCAGTCGGTCTGGATTTGGATATTGTGTTTGTCAGAAAGCGGCTGATTCCCCAGCAGCTCCGTCTCGTTGGGTGAAAACAGCAGCTGACTTTCTCTGGATGTTGCTTTGCTGCTGCAGCCTGACGTTCAGGAGGCAGAGTGGCGCGGGGCTCGTCTCCAGCTCTCCAGGCCTGCGACCGCAGCTCGGCGTTAGCGGGACTCAAGGAACATAATGAGGTTTGTAATTAGCCGGTGGTTTGAGGTCAGTCTGCTGTCAGGTTAATGCGTTTTACTGCTGCTGCAGGAGGGAGGGGCTCACTCTCACCTGACCACCAATTAACTTCACTTCCCTCATTATAATTCAAATTACAGTCATTTACCATAAATTTAACGAATAAGCTCTCCTCGGCACAGAGTGTACACCACCTCAGCATCACAATCATTTATCTGAGAACATTTATCTTCTCCGGTTTGCTGTGATTATATCCAGCAATCGGATGTTTTAATAATTCAGCTTCTGGATGGATGAGAGCAGAGAGGAGTTCTTTATGTCGGCGCAACATTAGGAAACTCTTGACCTGGTAAAGGCCTCAGAGCGGCTCTTCAGGTGACGGCCATGTTGGCAAGGTCTGACCTCGCAGGCTGACTTGGAGCAAACGGAGCATCAATCTCACGCGGCTGCTGTCGCAGAGTCACCTTCCCAACGCAGACAGGGAACCGTCAGCAGCGTTTCGTCCTTCCCTCCCTCTGATGATCAGAAACATCAGTCTGACCCAGGGGTGAAAGTAGTTTTAAATTCTTGGGGGTACCATGACCCAATAATAATAATAATAATAATAATATACTACTTCTTTTTGTGCTTTGGAGTTTCTGTGCTGATTAATTTTTTTGTGAAGTGATAAAAGCTGGTAGCTCTTGAATTGCAACAATATAAAGCTGTATCTCCTTCAGCCCACTGGCTGCCATGTTGAACCTTGAGATGCCAGGAGACCTAAATCCTGAACTTCATGGAGTCATCCCAGTTTTCCATGTCTGGCATATAACCATTCATTTTATCTTTTAAACTGGTTCTATTGATCCTGTGTCCAGACAGAGGGATAATCAGTAGCCCAGCATCATGACCTGTTTGTTCTGAAGATCCTGCAGCTTCATCTTCCTAACATGGCTCCTCCTCACCCATCATGTTATGACTCTCATACTGACAGGAGGAACCACAGAGCTGTTAGGTTAAAGCTCAACTTCTGAAGTTGGGATATTTTTCCTCCAACAGGTTCCAGAGGAATCACCTCAAACCAGATGTTGGACTGGATTTTATTTCAATGTCATTTGTGAATGTTAGTTTCTTATTTTCAACAGTGGAGCTATAAAGGTTGAAAAAGGTTTTAATTTAGGAGAAAATCTCATCAACATCAATATTTCCACTAACTAAGAGGCCAAAAAATAACTGTTTGATAAAGGAAAAGCCTCTCAGACTCTGAGCCCGACAGCACCAAACTATTTTTTATTATATTAGACAATTTAATTTCACATAATTATCGCGGTAGAAGCCATTTGTTTGTTAAATACTTAATGAAACATATTTTCCGTGTCTGATGCAGTGGTGGAGAAAGTACTCAAAAAATTTACTTAAGTAAAAGTAAAAAAGTACTGGCTTTTAAAAATACTTAAGTATTAAAAGTAAAAGTACTTGCTGATACAATATCATTAAGTGAACCGATCGTATTTAATTTTAATACATTAGAAATGTGCCATTTTAATGAACAGTGCCACAGATAAAGCATGTTTTTATTGTGTTTACTCTGTAGCTTAGTTTAGACTTGGATATGTGATTCTATGCATCATAATTTCAGGGATGGAAACATCTTGTCTCCTGTCCTAACATAGCATGAACTTCACTTTTTTTTTTGCCCCTAGTGGCTTTTATTTTGAAAGAAATCCAACAGAAAGGGGTTGGAAAGAAGGTGGGT
>NW_015114845.1:9238-12445 GCF_001443285.1 Poecilia latipinna
CATTCAGTCGTTACGTTATTAGGTTTTCAGGCTCTATATTTATTTTGTGATCATTAATAATCCTCCCTGAGCACAGCGGAGGTTGATTAGTTAATTTTAAACTCCTGCTCTGCTCGTTATTTTAATAATGGAACAGAAACGCACAGAATTGCACAACACCTTGTTGAAACAATAATCACTGAGATTATTATTGTTGTTGGGTCATTAATTTGAACAAGTTTTGTTGATTTTTTTGTTGTTCTTTAATAAAGTTATGAACGTTTTAAGCCAATCAGAGGAGGGCGTGCTGGTCTCAGCCTCCTGGCGGCGTTCAGTTTGTCTCCTAATGCCGAGATCGACTCAAAACCTTCCACGATCCACGTATTGCAGCCCTGCTCTAGTAAAGCATGAACAGCTCAGAAACAATATGAAATGGGGGAAAAAGTTATTTATTAACCGATTAAGTCGTGCTTTAGATTGTTCTCGAAAAACTAATCAGTCACGGCTGATTAGTGGGTGAACTCACGGCTGCACAGTGAACCCGTTGATTTTCTACAGCTGACAGCTGCTCCCCTCTCTTGCAGGTACTGCGTACCCCCACCAAATCTTTTAGGGGTACGCAGTCGGGTACGCAGTACCTGACCGTACCCCCTTACTTACAAGCTCCTATTCTCATTCATCCAGAACCTGACTCCCAGTTCATTCTAGAAGTTGATGCCTCCAACGTGGGGGTCGCAGCGGTCCTCTCCCAAAGGTCCCCAGAAGACAACAAACTCCACCCTTGTGCCTTCTTCTCCAAACGGTTCACCCCTCCAGAGAGAAACTACAGTGTTGGTGACAGGGAGCTTCTTGCTATTAATAGTCTCTTGAAGAATGGAGGCATTGGTTAGAAGGCACAGATACACCTGTGATAGTCTGGACAGACCATAAAAATCTGTCCTATCTTCAGTGAGCTTAAAAGACTCAACCCTAGACAGTCCGTTGGACCCTATTTTTCTCAAGATTCAATCTCAACATCAGTTACCGTCCAGGAAGATGTAAAGTTAAACCCAATGCACTTTCACGACAGCTTTCCCCTGACAATTCAGAAGAAACTGCTGAACCTGTCCGTCTGCCCTCTTGCACTGTGGGAAGTCTTAAATGGGACATTGGGAGACTCATTCAACGAGCCTCAGTGCCAGAGCCTGACCCAGGCGGGGGTCCTCCTAACCCTCTTTTTGTCCCGTCCAGGGTCTGCTCCCAGGTTCTCCAGTGGGCTCACAACTCCCAGTTCTCCTGTCACCCCGGAGTCAGCCGCACCATTGGGCTACTGTGTCGATACTTCTGGTCACCTTTCCTCAATAAATATACCAAGGATTTAATCTCCCCCTGCATGGTCTGTGCCCGAGGGAAGAGTTCTCATTATCCTCCTGCAGGTTTGCTTCAACCCCTTCTTGTCCCAAGTTGGCCTTGGTCCCACATCTCACTAGACTTTGTCACCGGTCTTCCAACAAAACAAAGATGGTGATCCTTACCATCATAGACAGGTTCTCTAAAGCTTGTCATCCCGTTGCTCTCAACAGACTTCCCTCAGCCTCCACAACAGCCAGACTCCTGTTCTTTCACATCTTCAGACTTAATGGAATTCCCACGAGACTCTTTCTGACTGAGGGCCTCAATTCATGTCTCAGGTTCGGAAAACATCCTGCTCTTCCCTTGGGGTAAAACCCCAGTTCACTTCAAGAGGAACACAGAATCAAATGGTCAGCGTGAATGTTTGAATCAAGAACTTGAAAATACTCTTTGTTGCATCTGTGCCAACAACCCAAGCTCCTGGAGCCTCCATTTACCTTGGATCAAATATGCTCACAATTCTCACATCTCAGCAGCTAAAGGTTTTTGCCCTGTTGAGACCTCTCTAGGTTTCCAGCCATCCGTTCTACTCTCCTCATTTCCAGATTCCACCATTCCCACAGTCAGGACTCACCTCAGGAACTGCCGGAGAATTTGGGACCAGACCAAAGCAGCACTTGACCGAACTTCGGCCCAAAACAAGAGACTTGCTGATCGCAGATGCTCTCCGGCTCCCACCTATCACCCAGGCCAGAAAGTCTGGTTTTCTTCTAACGATTTTCCCTTAAAGGCATACTAAGAAACTCTCTCCCAGGTTTCTTGGGCCATTTCCTGTCCAATCTGTCATCAGTACATCTGCAGTTCATCTGCAACTTCAATTGCATTTTCGAGTCCATCCTGGTTTTTACATTTCCCAAATCAAATCAGTCAGATCCAGTCCACAAAGGACTGGATCTGACTTCCTGGGGGGAAGACATCCCTAATCAGCATCGGGGATGCTCATCTGAGCTTATTGCAATTCACAGCTCAAGTCTTCTGCTGGGGCCCGAGTGCCAAAGAACTTTAATTTATTTATTTCAATAAACCTTTTTAATCGCTGTTTTTCTCCGTCTGAGTCTCTCCAGATTCAATTGTCAATATGTTATAAACAGCATCTCTCCTTAAACTGGAGCTTAAAAACGTATGGAAGATGAGACACTAACCAGCTTTTTCAGCACATGCTAGGCAACAAGACGGCTGTTCCCATGGTTACTGATAGACTCAAGCCTTCGCTATAATGCGATAAGTGAAATCTTTCTAACCATACTTACTTATAGAGTATATGAACCTTAATCTTCTTACCTTGTATAAAGTGTTTGCTGCAAATCCACGGTTACACCAAGAGCTAAATAAAAACGATATTAGACTACTATATGTATGTTTTATGACTGGCTTTACAGGAGCACATAGGTTGTTTTGATGTCCATAATGGTGGAGCAGAGGGAGTTTTGAAGAAAGTGACGTCACATGCAAAGGGTCATATTGTCACATTGGTTTTCTTTATTCACTTGTTTATTTGCCTAATTAAAAGAATAAGGGTTTGATTTGACCATCAATATGTGCCCTTATAACAAAAATGAAATGGTTAGGTTACCTTTGTACTGGCTAACATATGATAGTTCCCATCCTTCATTTAACTGCATATGAGGTCAACTGTAGGCCATTACCCATTTCTTGCATTAATCCATACTCCTTTTTGGTTTTGGAAATATAATAAACTGTATTCCACCCCCTAAATGTCCTGGGTAATGGCTGTTGGGATTCCTGACTGATGGCTTGGACCAGGGGTCCCCAAACTTTTTCCTGCGAGGGCCACATGACTGTTCCCTTTTCTGGTCGGGGGCCGGTCTTAGCTTT
>NW_015114845.1:16330-30027 GCF_001443285.1 Poecilia latipinna
AGAAAAGTTTTGTGGGCGGGGGGGTGGGGGAGAGTGAAACTGTTGACCGGGGGGCTGGATTACTGCCGACGACATATTCGCGTTTGTAGATAGATTTTTACCCAGAATGCAAATGGAAAAAATCTGTGAGCGAAACGGTGACTGGTACTGACTAGTATATATTCCATTGAGGGACAATGGAATATATATGGTGTATGGAAAAAAAACACTGAATGCTCTCTGGTATTGTTCAGGGGGCCGGACCAAATGAGGAGGCCCGCAGGCTGTAGTTTGGGGACCCCTGGCTTGGACCATGATTATTTATTATTTTCCTCAAAATCTCTCAGATTGCAGCGTGTTTGCTATGATAAACACTGTCAATATTGTGAGGTCAGCTCATCTGGATAACAGATATGTACTTTCAGACAAATTGTGATTGCTGATTTGTCAGTTGCTGACAAATGCCCTGGAATGATTGGGGGAGGATTGCTCTATGTCCGCAAGAGGGCAGTGTCATGATGGTGGTTTTGGTGAGGTGAGGGAAGACGCAGGCAGACCCAGGATGAAAATGATGATGATGATTTAATGATAATCCACAGAACTGAACAACAGTGAACAAGACGTTACACGACGAGGATCCGACAAGAGACAAAGACAACAGGTGGGACTAAATACACTGGGAGGGTAATCAAGGAAACGAGACACAGCTGGGAACAATCAACAGGGAAGACAGAGACTCACAGGGGAATAGACTAATAAACACAGAAAAAACCTCAAAATAAATACACAGAAAACACAGATCACAACAGTACCCCCCCCCTCCCCCTCAAGGGCAGCTACCAGATGCACCCCCCAAAAAAATCCAAACACTGGACGGGGCTAGAGTCCAAAAATCAACGAAAAACAGAACAAAACTCAAATACGGTCAGGGTGGGACCTGCCGTTAACAGTCCAGAGGACATTGCTGGCGCAGGAAGCGCAGACGAGGAGGCGGTTCCGACAGTCGCCGCCGCCGCAGCAGGAACTCAGGCCCGTGGGGCCGGCTGGACGCTCTGGAAGGCCGGCAGAGGGGCCGGCCGGCTGGACGCTCGGACAGAGCACTGCGACACTCGGGAGGCTGCTCCACAGCAGCAGGCACAGGAAACTCGGGAGGCAGAGTCTTGGGCGGAGCACAGGGAAACTCGGGAGGCAGAGTCTTGGGCGGAGCACAGAGAAGCTGAGGCTCGTCCGCAAACTCAGGGGGCGGAGCACAGGGAAGCTGAGGCTCGTCCGCAAACTCAGGGGGCGGAGCACAGGGAAGCTGAGGCTCGTCCGCAAGCTCAGGGGGCGGAGCACAGGGAAGCTGAGGCTCGTCCGCAAACTCAGGGGTCGGAGCCACGGGTAACTCAGGCTGCTCACCAGCAGGGGGTACGGGGAACTCTGGATGGGGAGGCGCCTTGGCGCAGGGACAGGCGGAGATTGGAGGCGGCGGTGACGGCTTGGCCCAGGGGCCGGGATCTCCGGCGGCTCAGGGCAGCGGTGACGGCTTGGCCCATGGGCCGGGATCTCCGGTGGCTCAGGGCAGCGGTGACGGCGGGGCCCCACTCCGGGCGGGGGGATCGCCAGCCGCGATCCCCACAGAAGAGCTCCGCCACAAAACTCCTCCAGCAGGACTGCTCCGAACCACTGCCACAGGCTCCACTGTCTTATTTGGGTCCGCATCATGGGTCTCTCACCTTCTGTTTGGTCGGATCCTACTGTCATGATGGTGGGTTTGGTGAGGTGAGGGAAGACACAGGCAGACCCAGGATGAAGATGATGATGATGATGATGATGATGATTTAATGATAGTCCACGGAACTGAACAACGGTGAAACAAGACGTTACACGACGAGGATCCGACAAGAGACAAAGACAACAGGTGGGACTAAATACACTGGGAGGGTAATCAAAGAAACGAGACACAGCTGGGATCAATCAACAGGGAAGACAGAGACTCACAGGGGAACAGACTAATAAACAGAAAAAAAAAATCAAAATAAATATACAGAAAACAGATCACAACAGGCAGAGCCGGCATCATGTCAATTGTTTCCTGGAAGTGATAATACACAAAGTTCAAATCCTGCTCTGTGATGTTTTATTTCTTTCTTTTTCTAACTCAATATACAATAATTTTATTTTTTTTATTTTGTGTATTTTAATGAAAATGTCATAATAACTACAAATAAGAAATCTTAAAATGGATGACAAAAAATAGAACTAAATCTAATATTTTCTGGGGGTGCCAATGGGGTGCTATGACTTTTTCTTGCGGTGTCATATCTCTTGCTAGATAATGTCAAACATTGAGAAGTTTTAATTATTGTTATCAAACATGCCATTCTGAAGCCAAAAACCCCCCTCATAAATATATATAGCCAAATACGATAATCAACTAATTTAAAGTTAAAACTCCGTTTCACACAAACACAAGGTCACTATCAAGCTAATTTTCTATTAGCAGCTTCATAAATCTTTTTGATAAACATTACATTTCCAACACACATGAAAACAAACCTTTATTTTGGCTTTTTTTTTCTATTCTTCCTCTTTCTTTTCTCTGTCCCTGAAGTTTTTTGTCTTTTTTGTGACATTGTTTTGCTAACTTATCTTCGACAGGAGCTTTGAAGGTTTAGATTCGCACTGCGCATTGCAGTTCATGTTAACAGGAAGCATGACCTATTTATTTGTTCTTTCGTCCATAAAAATGATTTCTACATACACTATCAAACATATATTATTATAATAATAAATCAAAACTTGATAATGAAATCATATGTTTCTGTTACTATAATGACATAGAAACCATTACAAATGAATAAAAAACAGCTCCACTCAAGGAGCCCCCTTAGTGCCCTGGGGCCCTTAGCAGCTGTTTAGTTTGCTTATGACTTGGGCTGGCCCTTGTCAACAGACAGAGTAAAAAGGTACAAGTGCTTTTGAGATGATCACCAGTTCGGGTTATTTCACCTTTGTTTACCTTTGCTGTGGCGCTTTACAGATGCTGTAATTTCTGAACGTTCAATAAACAACAAAATTGGACTAATTACCTCGTCCGTTTGCTAGTATACTTAATTCACAACAAACATCAAATGTGTATTTTCATTAAGTATTTAACAAACAAATAGCTCCTACCATGACAGTTATATGAAATTAAATTAATTATCCAATATAGAATAAAATTGGTGCTCTCTGCCATCTTGCTTTGAGCTCAGAGTTTGAGAGGTGCTTTAATGGCTTTTCCTCTATCAAACATGTTGGTAACTATTTGTCTCTTACTTAGTGGAAATGTTTATGAAACTTTCTCCAAAATGACAACTTTTTTCAACTCTCAAAAGTGGAAAATGAGGAACTATCATTTGCAAATTACACTGAGATCAAATCCAGTCCAGCATCTGGAACTTTGTAATGAAATCGTGAAAAGTATTCCAACTTAGGAAGATGCACCTTTAACTTAGAAGTGCCCTGTGGTTCCTCCTATTAGTTTGCCTTCTTTCCCATTTAAAATATAAAACCACATTTCAGATCTAACACAACTGACTGACACCTGCTGGCCTCAGGTTTGAAATTCCTCAGCAAACTCCTCCCAGTGTCAGAAATCTCAACAAGGAAGTTGCAGCATTAGGTTTTTTTTATCACGTTTATATGTTTACTATAACTGATGTATAAAATAAGTCAATATAGTTTCATTTACAATTTTTATGTCTTCGTGTCCTGTGGTAGTTCTCAGCTGTCTAGTGAGAGAAAAAGTAGATCTTGGTCTCAAAAAGTTTGAGCACCCCTGTTCTATGCCTTCAACTTGCATATTGGACCCATTCCAAACAAAATTATTTAAGGAGGTTTTCCCTTTGATTATTGCCCATATGGTAGCTATGATCAGGGGCACCATATCCACCTTATTCCTTGGGGGCTTACTGGGGAAACGATTATGGGTCTTACTTCTGGTGCCCACCGGAAGTGGCAGTATTTCATTGTAATTTGTAGGGTTTTTTGCTAATCTATATTCATGATAGAAGTTACATCTCTCTTTTCAATTATAATACAATATTTAGTAACTCTTGTTTACGGACATGCTGTCTGCTACCAGAGAGCTGCTCAGTACAGAGGAGTTTAATCACGGGGAGCGACAGGAACACGATTGTTAAGTTTTGTAATGGAATGACCGTGACTTAGCAGCGCTGCTAGTTTTCATTGCCTACCGACAGATAAGGACACAAAAAGAATTTGGCTAAAAATTCTAAACTTGGACAGAGAACCCAAAATGCTTTATGTGTGCTTGTTTCATTGTGCGGATGGAAAGCCAAGGGAAGAAAACCTGCAAATGCATCTGAAGCAACGAAATCAGTGAAGTAGTTTGCTAGTGTGAGTTATTTATGGCCATTTCTTCAAGTCGACATCCCTCCCTGCATTAGCTGTAGGTAGCGGTAAAACAATATTGCCACATGTAAGCTGTGATAGCTGGAGTTCCCACATGTTTTATACCTAAAACCTCTGTGGGAAGTTGGTTAGCGAGTTGCTAACATTTAAACAAATGGTGGTTCGGGTTAGCAGTGGAAGTCGTGCCCATAAATCGCACAAAGCCTCATGGGGGCTTGGAATAAGGTGGATAGGGGGGGAAAGGTTAGGACAATTCCAAGGGTCCCTGACCGACAGGGACCCTCCCACAATTTTTTTTTCTTATAGAAATAGAAAAAATTGGGGGCCCTGTTAATTACAAAATTAATCATATAGTGTTTTATAAATTTTTTTAGCAGTAAAAACGAAATGTTACCACTCCCAGACCAAAAACCACACATCCATATTTGCACTGAACGCCCCCTGGATCTGTATGAAATGGTTCCTCCCTGCTTAGCGCTTGACGGTGACGGTGTTCAGCAGCAGTCGGTACAAGACAAGAACGACTGCAGCTGTTACTATGCTGCCCAGAAAAAATATAAAGCCAGGATTTCAAAAAGAAAGAGAGAAAAAAGACAAGAATGTCAAATTATAACCCAGATTTTTTCCGAGAGGTGGGTAGACATGAGATTGTCAACCATGTAGCATAATTAGCTTAGCTACAGACTCCTGTTTGCCTCCATTCCACTAGCATTTAATGAATGAAGGAAATAATTTAACAACATATTGATATATTTAACTTATACCTGTACCTCTTACCACACTTAACAGATGAGTCAGACAGCAGCAGCTATAACCCCAATACCAGCTTAACCCCTCCTCCATGCCCCAGTGTAAACGGTAAAATCCACGTAGACTGTGTTCAATCTATGTGGATTTTTCCTGTCTCTACTCTTTTTACAATAACACAACAAAAACTATTTATTTATTACTCACAGAAATTCAAACAATCTTGATAAAATCTTCCATTAGCACACTTAGCAGTAGGTGAAAGAGGTTGATTGACAGCGCTAAGACCCTCCTCCTGGTTCTGATTGGTTGTTTTGGTCAGAATGGTGCATTACTTTAGACAGCAGTAGCAGCTCAAGGATGAGGTGGAGGAGATTGAGAGATTGATCTTTTCACAGATTATCTGTTTAGCAAACTATCACAACATGGTGACAGCTTCAACAAATGTGGAAAAAGTAGCTTGTATAATGAGCTCATCTGGGAGAGAGCCCATATGAGGCTCTGGCTCTAGTAATTTTCTTTGAATTCAGAAGTTTTGTTTTGTAATTTTGTGATTGTTTACCTTTAAAATGTAACTCCAAAATGACACCACAGGCACAGCTTCTTCAAGATGGGCGCTTCCACAGGAAAACATGTAATTTGTTATGCAATCAGGAGTTTACATAGACTCACCAAAACATTTGCTAAGGTTGGTCTGTTTGTCAATGAAAATCTTTGCTGAGATCACGTTTCCAAAAGGTAAAAACATCTGCAGCAGATCCTGGTCTCCAAACTCCTGAGGCAGGTGATAAATGAAAAGGTTTGCTCCCTCTGGGCCTACAGAACAAAAAGAGCATTTGTCAAAATAAACAGGAATAGCAATCCACAATACCATTAAAATATTGGTGTCCTTACATATTTCTTCTGTATTTAATTTTTCTTGCTTTTGTTTCATGTAAACAATCACATTTTAATTATTAGACAAAGAAAAGATGCACATTTCAGTTTATTTCATATAATGGGCAGATAGATAGATAGATAGATAGATAGATAGATAGATAGATAGATAGATAGATAGATAGATAGATAGATAGATAGATAGATAGATAGATAGATAGATAGGAGTTGTATCTCCCATACAGAACTCTTACATATACATAAAAAAAAACATAAAACCCACCAATCTTACAAACCATCTGTTTCTGTTGTATTCCTGTTAACCCTTTTTCCACTGAGAAGTTGGACACTTTAAATGCACAAGAGACAAAGGAGTTCCTCAGCCTGTTGGTACTGCATTTTAGAAGAAGCAGTCTCCCACTGAACCTGCTTTCCTGGCTGCTGATGACAGAGTGAAGAAGGTGGCTGGCATTGTCCATAACAGCCTGGAGTTTCTGCAATGTTCTCCTCTCTGCTACCGTTGCTAGAGAGTCCAGCCTCATACCGACCACTGAGCCAGCCTACTTGATTTGTTTCTTCAATCTGGAAAGGTCTGCCTTGGAAATTCTTCCACACCAGCACACTACAGTGCATCATCATCATCAACAACAACTTTATTTATAAAGTGCTTTAACACTAGCTGCAGCTAAAAAAAGTGTTGATCAGTAATAGATAAATAAGATAAAGAAAGCATTAAAAAAACAACAGGGTGATAACGCCACCCCAGCAGCTTTCCACAGATGTTTAAAGATCTCAGCCTCCTCAGAGAATGCACTCCTCAGGCCTTCAATTTGACAAAGCAGACACTCCCAGGATGGCATCTCACAAGAAATCCTGTCAGACTGTGGTCCCCAGTTTGTCTCCCAAGTTTGGAAACAGTTCTGTTCTGCCATTGATGCCAAAGTCACACTTACTTCAGGTTATTATCCCCAATCAAATGGGCAAACTGAAAGAATGAATAGGGAAGTAGAATCCATCGTCAGATGTCTCACCTCCACTAATCCATCCGACTGGCGCCAGTTCTAACCCTGGATAAAGTTCACAAAGCCTAAAGCAGGGGTGTCAAACTCCAGTCCTCAAGGGCCGCTGTCCTGCAGTGTTTAGATGTGCCACAGGTAAAAAACAGTGGAATGAAATGGCTTAATTACCTCCTCCCTGTGTAGATCGGTTCTCCTGAGCCTTGCTAATGACCTAATTATTCTTTTCAGGTGTGGTGCAGCAGAGGCACATCTAAAAGTTGCAGGACAGAGGCCCTTGAGGACTGGAGTTTGACACCCCTGGCCTAAAGTGTAAATAAAGTGCAATTTTTTGGAAAGTGTGCCTTCTGTTATAACTGGCATAAAACTAAAAGAATTTCAGAGAAAGATCATATCAACACAATGTACAAGTAGGCATTGCAGTGACTTAAAAATAGCTGTCACCGTGTTTTAAAGTCACTGCATTACCTACTTGTACATTTTAGAACCAATAGAAAGGTTCTTGAATTGTGCTGCTTAGGGTGGCAGCACATTGGAGTAGCTCTGATACTTTCATTGAGATCTTTTTCTGTTTTCAAACATTTGTTCCTTATTATTTTGGACTGCCAGTACTTTTTATACTTATACTTTATACTTGTGTTACTTTTGCTATGATGGATAACCATAGCAACAGGGACATGTACAGCAGGGAGCAGCTGATTAATATTGCAAGACCTGACATAATATCACAACTGAAGTATTAATGCCATTAATACAAGACACTTTGATGTTTGGCAAACTGTCTGCAATCATTCAATGAATTTTTACAGATGACATTCACTGTTTTGTATTTGATGACGTCAAATTAAAACACAACTAAACGTCCAGTGGCTGTTTGCTGTGGACGTTCAGCGAATGTCTAGCAAACATCCAGCCAGCATTCGGTGACCATCCATAGATGTTATTCAGCCCACATTGGTAGAATGTCTGCAGACGACATCCGCTGCACATTTAATGGCATTAAATTTTGATATCCATCATACATTGTATGTGATTGTTCCCCTAAGGTTCAAGGCAACATTTAGGGGGTGTTGTCTGAACGTTCAATGCTAGCTGGGTACTGCAGACTATCATTATCAGACATGTGCAATATACATTTTTTCATCTCAAATACAACATTTGTCACACAGTACAGTGCGATAGTTTTTAAAAAATAAAAAAGACAATATATTTACAAGGTTAGAGGAGAAGCAAGTCAGTCAGCATGTCCAACAATTTTAAGATTTTTGTCGGACAATTGTCAGATGTGTTTGTAATGTCCAAAGTGTTTTCACAAACACTGCAGCTAGAAACTAAACAGGTTCTAAGCGAATTACCCTGTAGTAACTTCAGAGATCTTGAACAGCATCACTCCCTACAGAACACACCACCACCCCCAACATAGTTGTGATGACTCCCACAATGCCCTAACTAGCTGACAACCTAAACATCTTCTGCATGTTTTAAACCCAGCCATTCACATTTATAACCCTCTTACCAACATACATCAGCAACATGTGGTGTGCTGTTGTATTTGCCGTCTGTCAATTGCATTCTCTCTCTCTCTCTCTCTCTCTCTCTCTCTCTCTCTCTCTCTTTCTCTCTCTCTCTTCCTCCATCAGATTGCCTAAAAATGTATCATCAGTACCAAGAGATTTGTTTATGCTAAATTCCTATGTTAAATGACTATCTGCACCCATCACCAACAACTCTACAATTCTATTATTCTGTTTTCAACTCCTAGTTGATAAAACTCACCTTCTTTTTGGCTTCCAGCAGCTGACACATTTTGCTGGGATAGCAGGCTCTGATTATAGAAGTTGGGTAGGGCAGCAGCTGCATACTGCTGAATACCTGAGTAGGCTTGGCTCAGTGCCTCCACTGTATTACCTGAGCCATGAGACAAGCCACCAGAAGAAAAGTTGCCATTTATTGTTGCCATGCCTGTATCAATTACACAAAAAAATAGGTACAATTTTTCCAAAAGTAAATTTGATTCCTACCAAGCAATACATCAGTGTTTCATAACCCTGGTCCTCAAGGCACACTTTAGATGTTTCCTTACTTCAGCCCAGCTGATTTCAGTTGAAGGCAGATTGACAGACAATTGCTGAACTACAATCAACTGAATCAATAGTATTAAAGCACGGAGATATCTAGAACATGCAGGGCAGTGTGGCTTGGAGAGCAGGGCTGAGAAACACTGCAATAAGTAACAATGTCAGGAAAGTCAGTGTTGATAATACAGTGCCTGGAAAGTATTCACCCTTCTACTGAGAGATCCAGGTAAGCTACACAGAAAAAGTTTGTAGACTACAATGTGGTGTTGTTGTTGTCTTTGACTTAGTGGATAAGTCAAAGTTTAAACCGGTAATAGAGAATTTATATTGGGAAAATGGCTGCTCACCTCCAATTCCCACAAACCATGAAAGATTTTGCCAAGAAGAATGGAAAATTGCAGTGTCCAGATGTACAGTGCCTTGTGAAAGTATTCAACCCCCTTGAACATTTCAACCTTTTGCCACTTTTCAGGCTTCAAACATAAAGATCTAAAATTTGTATTATTTTGTGAAGAATCAATAACAAGTGGGACAAAATCGTGAGGTGGAACTAAATTCATTGGATATTTTAAACTTTTTTAACAAATAAACTGCAAAGTGGGGCATGCAATATTATTCAGCCACCTTGCGTTAATACTTTGTAGCACCACCTTTTGGTGCGATTACAGCTGCAAGTCACTTGGTTTTGTCTCTATCAGTTTTGCACATCAAGAAACTGAAATTCTTGCCCATTCTTCCTTGCAAAACAGCTGGAGCTCAGTGAGGTTGGATGGAGAGCCCTTGTGAACAGCAATTTTCAGCTTTTTCCACAGATCCTCGATTGGATTCAGGTCTGGACTTTGACTTGACCATTATAACACCTGGATACATTTATTTGTGAACCGCTCCGCTGTAGATTTTGCTTTATGTTTGGGATCATTGTCGGATTGGAAGATAAATCTCCATCCCAGTCTCAGGTCTTTTGAAGACTGCAACAGATTTTCTTCCAGAATGGTTCTGTATTTGGCTCCATCCATCTTCCCATCAATTTTAAACATCTTCCCTGTTCCTGCTGAAGAAAAGCAGGACCAAACCATGGGCAAAAGGTGGCAAAAAGTTGAAAAGTTCAAAGGGGCTGAATACTTTTGCAAGGCACTGTACAAGCTTGATTGAGAACTATCCACATAAACTCTGTGCTCTTTTCACTTTGAAATCAGTTTTTTTTGTAATTTTGTTCAAAGATGATGGATTTATAGAAGCAATAGAAAGGGTAAACACCCAAAGAAGTGAATTTATAGACAGTGAATTTGTTTTTTTCATTAACAAGGTTTGTGAGAAAATAGTAGAAAACTGAAAATTTAAGCATTTTATATAAAACAAACCCATAGTAAAATAAAAACAGCGCAGTTTACTTTGAAATATCCTTTACAGTTAGAATGAAAACACATAAGTTTTCATATGAATATTTGATTCAACTTGTGTAACATTCAGTTTCGTCATGGTTCCAGTAATTCCTTTGGTCAGCATTCTCTGATGCTGATTACAACACTCACTTGTGGGACCCAGAAATTAAGCCACAACACGAGGGTGAAAATTTTAACTCAGTAATTTACTTAAAAACAGAGCAGCAAAAGCACATTGGAACTGGATCATCAACTGCAGCACAGTGAGGGGAGAGTAAAGATTGGTGATCTAAATAACACTCCAAATTAAACTTTTAGTATGTGGTGGATACACCACATACTGCCGATAAGCTGAACTGCACTGATGAAAGGCAAATGGATGAGAACCAAAGAAGGAAAAGAGCTGATGGGCCATGAAGACAGACTGAGTCCCCCACGCCATTGTATAGCACAAGCACAAATCCAAACCATGACTGATGGGCAAGTAAGGGAGAGAGTGAAGTACTCATCCCCAGGAGCAGGCAGGAGAGGGAAGCCAATAAGCCAGGTGTAGGTCCAAGTACAGGTAGCAGACAACCAGCAACAATCTGTCAAGGGCAAGGCAAAGAGGCAAATCCAGATACCAAGGTCAGATAGAGAGACCAGGAAACTACCTGCAATTCAATTTATTAATTTTATATTTGCCTAGGGTTAGGGTCCTTGGCGATTCTTGCCTTTCCAAAATGGGACATCCTGCTTTACCACTCAATATCTCATTCAGGTTAAAGATCCAATCTATTAAACTTGGCCAGGGCTTTTCCATTTCCCCATTGGTTCCAATGGGGAAGTGGAATAAAAATTGCCATTTATTTTATTCCAAAAATAAATGGCAATAAAAGTATTGAACGTCACAAAAAATACTTATGGTGTGTTGGCAATGATGTAAAGGAATGGTGTGAATGTGTGTGTGTGTGTAATTTGAAGAATAAAAGCCAAGTAGGCTTTTATTGCACTTTTATAAGATGTACCATTCTAGGTCACAAAAGTAAAGGGTGTCAGCTTTTGCTTATTAACTGTCATTACTCCTAAAATAATAATGTATAAACATCAACATGGTTCTGGTCAAGGCTAAAATATCCACATCAAAAATATTGCATTTTGCTGTTTATTTTTGAAAAATATTACAAATTTTCAGGTTTTCTCCTTAAGAAACTGAGGACTTGTTTGGACAAAAAGGCATAAAACATAGAAAATATTTTAAAAATATGGAAAACTTTGTGAATAGTTCAGAAGTTGTTAAAAAGGTTAAATGCAGTAAAAGTGAAAAAAAAATGATTTTTTTTTTATTACAGTTTGAAAAGATGAATCATTTTGGGTGATAAAGGATAAAGGTGTCAGTGTTTGCTTTTAACTGTCATTACTCCAAAAAATATAATGCATAGTTAAATCTGCAAGCAACCTCGTAGGGCCGTGGCAGCTCAGCACCACTCTGGCCTCATGGCGACTGCAGAAGCTCCAGTATCACCGCCACCAGTGATGTCAGTAACTGACATCGGACCAGATTTTTCAGTAACAAGTAATCTAACACTTTGCTATTTCAAATCCAGTAGTCAGACTACTGCTACTTATTGAAATCACTTTGCGTTACTATTTTATTTTGTTATTCAATGTTATTTCCTCTGCATCTTGGGGAGTGACCACCGTTTCTCCGATAGTGTCAACAGGAGAGAAATGGAAACAATGGAGGGAGGAGAGAAATGCGCATCTCATTGCTGGAAAAACAGGAACTATATTGAGTTTCTGTCGCCAAGTTCGATTATTATAAGCAGCTTTGTGCTTGTTTTTTTCTAAAGTCACTTGCAGATTTAATGAGACGCGGGTTGCGGTTTTTGGGCTTGGAAATAAGCAGACATAAACCCTAGAATTTGTCTGACTGTCATGGGGTGGTGAGTTTGTAGTGGTGAGAACGAATGCAAGAGTCCAGGTTATGAAGACAGTGAATATTTTAATAATGAAAACTCAGGAACAAGCAGACTGGCAGAGAACGCACGGAAACAGAACAAACTTAGACGATGCTCGACGAGGATCCGACAAGGAACAAAGACAAGAGGAGCGACTAAATACACAGGGAAGGTAATCACAGCAACTAGAAACAGCTGGGCACAATCAACAGGGGAGACAGGACAACACAGAGTATCAGGAAACAGAACCAAACACAGAAAAACCTTGAAATAAATGTACAAAGAACTCAAATCACAACACTGACATCCAGTTAGTTTTAGTCAGACTCTCCCTGTCCATCATTTCCCGGATGATCCGTCCCGTTGTGTCTTTGTTGATGTTAAGTTAATATATTTGCTGTGAATCACGTCGAGCTTCGCGTTGTGCTCCAGAAAACTGCAAACATCGAGATTAATATGAACAGCGCAATAAACGTGAAAACGACCACGAGTGAACGAGTACGTAAAGTTGTGCAACTAATTATAACTATACCATTATAATTATTAATATTAAGATAAGTGTCACAAATTGTGCAGCGGGTCATCTGAGTTGTGGAGCGGCAGGAGGAGCTCTGTGCGCTGCGCTCTGACACCAAACCCAGAGCCATAACGTAGAACCTGGAGGCTGGAGCATGGGGGGGGGGCGGGGTTTAAAACCCTTCTTAGAATTTTCCAGACAATAGTGGAAAACAGAAATTACAAACTTTTTTGAACTGTTGTAACCATTAAACAATCTGCCCTTCAGTTCAACCTTATAAATGGAGACACATTATTGATGTTACCATTATAAAATAGCTTACAATTAAGTATTGGCAAAGATCAATGTAATTTTCATAGGGTGGAGTGTTGTTGTCAGCAGCTGTTGAACGTAAGTAAACAAGTTACTTTTAATGTAACTTAGTTACTTCCCAAATCAACTGCCACATCATCATCATCATCGACGCTCCCACACTGATCCTGCACCTGTCAACTAGGCGGCACTTTTGGCAATTCTTCCAAATAGCCTGCAGTCCAGTTCAGTGCAAGTCCAGCAGCATGTCTTAAATATTTGGCTGAAATCTGACCTTCAACAAAGGAGTTATTGTTACTGTTATGTGGCAATTAATTGGTAAGGACTTCCTGTAGGGTGATACATGTCAAATCCTACTACATGTGTAGTGTAGTTACAAAACGTTAGTGTATACAGTTTCAATCTTATGTCACATACAGGGTGAAGCAGAACCAGTCATCCAAAAATCTTTC
>NW_015114845.1:32713-35019 GCF_001443285.1 Poecilia latipinna
AGCCTGCAGTCCAGTTCAGTGCAAGTCCAGCAGCATGTCTTAAATATTTGGCTGAAATCTGACCTTCAACAAAGGAGTTATTGTTACTGTTATGTGGCAATTAATTGGTAAGGACTTCCTGTAGGGTGATACATGTCAAATCCTACTACATGTGTAGTGTAGTTTATGTTTTCGCATCCACCTGAATAATATGTAGTTGCGCCACTGATGGTAGCCCTCGAGGACTGGAGTTGGTGACCCCTGACCTAGGGGGTGCACTGGAGTCAAATTCCCATATAACACTTCTGACCTCTTTAGAAGTTAACAAAGGTCATATGATTCTTCACAAAATAATACAAATTTTAGATCTTTATGTTTAAAGTCTGAAAAGTGACAAAAGGTTGAAAAGTTCACGGGGGTTGAATATTTTCGCAAAGCACTGTATATATCCAGTTTGGTCCAAATCATATAATGCATGTGTGATTTAGAGCCAACTGTGTGCAAATGACAGGGGAATGAAATTTGACATTTTGCCCTGCCCACATGGATCAGCCACCAATCAGTGTTGAGAGGATTAATGTTGATTATCTTATGTCACATGGCACAGGTTTAAACCTATATGAATCAAAGAGAAAAGTAAGAAAAGTCCTCGAGGGCTACCATCTTGTTCCTTCCTCCAACAGGAAGGAACAGGTGACTTCCTGTTGGAGGGGTCAGGGCTAAGGTGATGTCACCAGTTGACCATGTGAATGTGATGAGGGCCAGTCTGTAATGAGACACAGACAGTCTGATGCAGCTGTAGCCTTCTATGTGGAAGTTATTGCATGTTGATGTTTCATGGAGAATGGTCAGATTTTGAGGGTTGGCCACGCCCACACACTTTGATGAATGAAAAAGATTTTGATAACTTTTGATCTTCAATGCCTCAATAATCTGCACAGTGATTTTGAAGTCTGTGTGTCAACAACTGTGAGAGGAATTTGATCATATACAATGTCTATAAAAAAAGATACAATGGTGGCTTTGATCCAAGATGGCTGACTTCCTGATGGGTATGGACCATGACTTCAGGAGACTATTTTGTATGTCCTGACACAATACACATGTGCCAAGTTTCATAATTCTGGGTGAAAGCATGACTTGGGGCTGATCATTAAAATATCCTAGCAGGCGCTGCAGAGATATAAGGATCGATCCTTTTGGTAAAGCTCAGCTCGAATCTATGACATTTAGAGGCAAATGTACAGCAATGGTGTCACATGTGACTTTGCCAAGCTGCCACATCCACATCCTCCACTAAAATAGGTCAGTGTTGGAAACCAAGTCACACCAACATGTCTTTTATCACTGGACACAGTTTCATGTTGATTAGGTCAAATCAACATGGGGTCAGTTAGAGGCTGTTCACCGTAAAACATGAGACTTCCTGTTTGGGGCTTAAATGATGTCATCATTTGACTGTTGAGTTTTGTAGGGCCGCCAATACTGATCAATCACTTATGGTTTGGTGTCTCAGTGAGTTTTTGTGTAGGACATACAACAGCTAAGTGTTTCACGGTGAGATGTAAAACTTTGAGGCATGCACAAAAACTCACCGTTTTGATAACTGTTAGTTGGTCATGTCTTATGAACAAATTGACGAAGTTTGAACACAATACATCAAAATCCCTAGGAGAAGTTAAATCAAAGGCAGAGGCTGTAAAGGGCGAAAATAAGGTCAAAATCAGAACTTCAACCCAAAATGGCCAACTTCTTGTTTGGTGTAGCCCATGGGAGCAAGAGATTTTCTCTAGGTCTTGGGGAGCTATACAAGAGTACCAAATTTCATGCCTCTACAATAAAGTAAGGTCAATGTGCAGAGTGTTGAATGTTGCCAGGTGGCGCTGTTGAGCCATTTCTTTTGCAATTTTTCCAGTGACCTTAAAATACGAAATTTTAATGCAGACTTGACGAGTCCACCAACACTGGTGAGTTTTCAGAGATGCTTACAGGTCCAAAATGCCAATTTATTTCACAGGAGGAAAAAAAATTTAAACATTATGATAACAGTTTGGACAAGGCTTCCCCTGAGGAACATGGTCAAACACCTTCTCCACGTCCACAAAACACATATAGACCGGTTGGACGAACTCCCAGAACCCTCTAGGACCCTGCTGAGGGTGTAGAGCTGGTCTAGTGTTCCACGACCAGGATGAAAACCACACTGCTCTTCCTGAATCCAAGGTTCGACTATCCGACAGACCCTCCTCTCCAGGACCCCTGAATAAGGAGGCTTAAGTGTGTGACCCCTCTGTAATTGGAGCTTACCCTCCAGTCCCCCTTTTTGA
>NW_015114845.1:40131-40778 GCF_001443285.1 Poecilia latipinna
CGCCATCGTGCCCCACCTCCAGGCCTGGCTCCAGAGATGGCTCCGGTGACCCGCGGCCGGGCGAGGGAACACTAAATCCAATGTTACTTATCATCATAGGGGTCTTCAGGCTGCACTTTGTCTGGTACCTCACCTAGGACCTGTCTGCCTTGGGTGACCCTACCAGAGGCATAAAGCCCCAGACAGCATAGCTCCTAGGATCACTGGGACACTCAAACCCCTCCACCACAATAAGGTGGCAGCCCAAGGAGAGCCCACATCTTACAATATTCCACTTTACAGTTTATTTTTGGAAAATATTGTTGAAAATATATTTGAACTTTTGACATTGTTTTTGTTGTACTGCATGTGGCATGTTTTTTGTAGTCACCGTGCTAAACGATGCCTCCACAAATGTCGATATTTCAGTAACCATAAAAGGTGTGGATTTCATCCACCCACTGTTTTTATCAAGAAGGAACAATGGAACGTTTCAGTCCTTTTCAAATTTCAAGGTTTATACAAGTTTTCTGGTTTTTTTTATTTTGTTTGTTTTTTTTTTGTTGTTTTTTTACATTGCATGGAATATATTACTGTAATTCAATATGCTTGTGGTAGCCTAGATGCCAATGTTGTGGTACTCGAAGTTGGTCTTGGTCTTAAGACCA
>NW_015114845.1:46172-53999 GCF_001443285.1 Poecilia latipinna
CTTGGTCTCGGGTTGGGTGGTCTTGAACACAACACTGCTAGATGCTATCATTAGTATTTTAGCTAGTTTTGGCTTTTACCTGGATTTTTCACACTGCATGGACTATTTCTTACCTTTCTGCAAGTATTCAGCAGTTGACTTCAAACACTTTTGCCATTTTCTCCAAAAGCCTTCAGCATTGAGCATTCAGCATTCACACTTGCATTTTCATAGGAAATGCACACTTTCTAGTTTTCAATATCTTGCTGATGACAATTGTACTGAAATGTAGCCAGTTACACATCCTCATAATCAGCGATCTCTAGCAAGTTTTTCCATTGGGGGTGCCCGTCAGCTGTGCCAGTTGTCATGGTAATGTTTGTATATCTGTCTAATAACTGGCATCGCTGGGTGCAGACCACATACCTGGTTATCCTTTAAACATCACTGGGTAATTTTGGGGTACTTGAGCGGGGATGGGTGATCAACTTATCATAACGGAGACAAGCGATGTCCCTTCTTTAACATGCTGCTTTTAAGTCTTGTATCAGTTCCGCCCTCCTCTTCCTTACAGCATCTGTGAAGTTCTCGTTCATGTAGATTTTGGATCCCTTAAGTGCCTTGGTGAGCTGCAGAATAGTTGATCTGTCCTTGAACCTCAGGAATTTGACGACAATCGGCCTGGGTCTGTCTCCTCTGGGTTTCCCAGTGCGGTGAGCTCTCTACATCTCGATCTCATGTTGCAGGTTTAACTTTTCAGATATAACTGTATTCACTTTCTCTTCCGTCTCAGCCCAAGTCTCGTTTGGCGACTCAGTAATTCTGTCGACAACCAGATTGTTTCTCCTTGATTGTCCCTCCATGTCCTCCATCTTATCGGTGATTGACAACAGGCTATCACAAACTTTGAATTCATCCGACTGCAGCAAGTTACCTCGTTCGCCATGCTTTACCCTTTCTGTTTAGATGTCATCCACATCTTTCTGAAATTACAAGCTGGTTTTAATGTCCTGCACTTTTCGTGTCAGCTCGTCCAATCTGGTGTTTGTAGTGTCCATAATGATTTTAGCAAAGCCTTTGAAATTGTCCTGTTGTTAAAGAAAGTCTGTACATTTTGTTCTGCTGGCTCAGTAACTCTAACTTGCATGAGCAATCCAAACTCCTCATCTGGTCTCATCTCGGTCTTGGATCCCTTTGGAGGCATTAGTTCACTTTGTTTTTTACCGACAGATTTTCTCAAAGTGATAGTAAAAGTAGAGTACTTTTCTCCAATTACTTACATGGGAAGTAACATTTTTACATTTCCTGTCAACTTAACATCTTTTAATACAAAAACACAGGGAACCGCCAGTGGATCACCTTGGTGCCCAAACACCAGGCTTAACAAGTTTTCTGTGGGAAACCCTGCAAGTATTTTAACTCTAGAATTGTCAGGGCAGTTATTTTGACCATTTTGCTTGTTTGTTTTTTTTTTGTTTGTTTGTTTTGTTTTTGGTTTTTTTTACCTCATCAAAACAAAAATGATCTGATTCCGATTTGATTCCACCCCTCATTTGGATAACTGTGGAATAAAATAGTTTTTTTTTTATTGAAGCACAGTTGAAACTATGAACATTGAAATACTATAAAATGATTCCACATGTAGACTTTACTATCTGAAAATATTTTGGTAATTTTGTTATGTAAAATTAGATTTATCATCGCACAATGTTTCCTGATGTGGCATGTCGGTGCTTGTTACATTTTTTACTTACAATACTGATAAACCACTTAATATTTATGTAGACTTCATACAAAACTTAAAAGCAAATACTTTCAAATGCCAAAACTCCAAATATGAATACCAAATACAATAGAATATATCTCAGTTATGAAGTTGCAATGAAGTATACAAATGCAGTGTATGACTGATTTTTTTTATTTTTTTTACCTGAGCCGGCTAGAGCACTTAATGGACTACTAGATGTCGTCATGATGTTGGAAGTTGAAGTTGTGCCCTGTGTATCTGTTGCTGCAGCAGCTAAAGCTGCCAGATTCTGCATGGAATTCAGACCTGACAGACACACGAACAGTCAATTTCTAAACCCCACTAACTCCTTCTGGCTACTATGCAAAAAGCCCAATCCTAATATGGTGGCCCGTTTAGGGCTAGAGGTTAGGTTTAGAGGTAAGGTGTGAATTAGATTAAGGTTAAGGTTATAAATACACTGGTATTGGTTAGGGTTAGGGAAAATATATGGGTTAGGCATAAATGCAGTTAATAAAATGAATGGATGTCAATACAAAATCCTAATATGGGTAGAAATACAAACTTGTGTGTGTGCACGTGTGTGTGTGTGTGTGTGTGTGTGTACCTGAAACTTGGTGTAAATTGCTGAGTGCATTTCCTGTGAAGGTAGACTGCTGCAACAACTGTAAGTAGAGCTACAGCCAACAACAAAATTGAAATTAGCTTTAAAAATTATAATTTGCCTTAGCTAATGGTTCCATTTTGAATAAAACAAAGAGAATAACTAATAGACCCACACTCACTGCAAGGAACTGTGGTCCAAGATTGTGGAAACCAGATAAATTTCCCCACATGGAAGTGGCACTGAGTTGCTGCATCTGCTGCTGCAGCTGTTGAGCCAGGCGTTTCTGCTCTTTGTCCTTCTGAGTATCTGCAAATTTCACTACAATGGGTGATGAACAGCCCTTAACATCAAAAATAAAGGAAGTTAAGTATACTATAAATGTAATATATATTGATATATGATTTTTTTAGTTGATATAAAGTACTAATCGCAATTTAAAAAGAAACAACCCCTTGAAAAAAGATGCATTTATAATACAAATATTGTAATTCAGTAGTTTTAGCCTTAAAAGAACATTACAGATCATTATTTGTCCTAATTGCACATCACCTCCAGAGTCTGTGACTGGTGCATTGACTTGATAGCAGACTGGGCCATTTGTCGACCTGTAAATGTTACAAATGCGCATCCTGAAAGACAAAAATGAAATGTGTTAATGTCCTAATAATGTTTTAGCCAGGTTATCATAAAATATGTTACAGCACTATTGATTTACATTTGTTTGGGTTAAATTTTATGGCAGTTTGTTTCTCAAAGATTTGACCCTCTCATGAAGGGTGTCAGGTTTTGATCCACATGTAAAATCACACACAAAAGCAAAGAAGTTAAAATATTTATTTACGATATGTACAAGAAAGTGAATAACAATAATGTTGTCTCTCTGCGTCAGGTCCGGGATTTATCTGGAGGATGAGTTGCAGAATAATAGATTAATGGCTGGATGAAGGCGAGTATGACTGGTGATAGCTGTTTCCTTGGAAAAATTGGTTTTTGGTTCCTTGAAGGATTCACAGGAAGAGGAAGTGGTAATCAGGATCCGAATAAAGAGGATTTACTTTGTATCCTTAGAGTCCAGAGAAATTGAACTGCGGTGAGTGGGCATGGAAATGAGGCTTTGGAGCTGCAATGTGGATCTGATTCTGACTCCAGAAAATGTGGATGGCAGTCAAAGACCTGGAAAAAGGCATTTGAGATTCTAGATCCCAAGAGATCTCAATAACACCAAAAAAATCACAAGAAACCACTAGAAGATTCAAAGGGGAGTTCACGCTGGCTAGCCTACCATGGAGGAGTTATCTAGAAGAAAATGGTTGTCCTGCAGCTTCTAATATCAACAGTTGCTACTAAGCAAATGAACAGCAGATGTGCAAGATGCACTCCAATCAGGGCTGCTCATAGCAGATATCCAATCCAGTGTGTTAGTGGTAAAAGGACCAGTGCTAACCTCATTATGCAGATTCAGCCTGGTGAGGAGCTTTCGCACTCACCTCAACGTCATGCTTCACGCTGGTCTTATATTATTTTATTTTTTAGTATTATTTTTCCAGTTACATGAAGCATCAAACCATACCAAATGCTTGTCCACTTAGTCAGTAATAATGTGCACAGACATTTAAAATCTCGTCCCACAAGCAGTTTCCGTGACACTTATTAAAAACTCAACAGACACGAAATGAAAGAGCTACTAAAGCCACATTAGCAGCATTGAATTAAATCTCCCGTTTGTTGCGCATCTCTGCGTAGTGCAGCAGATTACCTGATCATGCAGGGCCGGTCCAAGGCTGTATGAGGCCTGGAGCAGAATCTGACTTTGGGGCCCCTTTTGTTGCTAAAAACATCAGTACCACTTACAGCTTCTGTGTTAAATTTAATCTAACACAGAAAGGGGGAGGGGATTAGTTTTAATCCCCTCCCCCAAAACTGACCAACCTAAAAAGCAATAAGTTATAACTGCAGTTTACTAATTTGTATTTGTGAACAGAGTTCAAACTTAGAGATTAAACTCACAGCATCAGATTGTTGCTATGGTAACAAAACAATCTAACTATGAAGATTGGTCTTTGAACTTTTACAAAGTAAACTTGCCAGCTCATTGAAATCTTACATTTATATTTTAAACAATTCAAAATCTTTTAATTTATGTATGCTGAAGCCATTAAATCAAATTTAGCAGCATTGATAATTTCAATAAACAAGTGTTACATTTATATATCTGTGGTCTGTGTTTAAATATTAGCATTTACGGGGCCCCTGAAGCCCTGGAGGTCTTATGGAGCTGCTGACTTANTGTGGATTAAACAGAAGTGCAAATAATTAAAATAAATTTTAAAAGTGTCAATTTTAATTTGTGGTTTTTAAACTAATTGTGGATTTAACCCTTGTGTCCAGAAATGGGGTCCAATCGACCCCACAACACGTAAAACTTGTATCATTTGCCTAAGTCCTCGCATGCACAAGGGTTAAATACATTTCATTGGTGATGTTTTCCCGTAACGTATAATTACCCAGTAATATTTTTACATTTCCTGTCAACTTAACATCTTTAATAGAAAAACAAGGTGGACCGCCTCACCAGCCCGACCACTGGGCTTAGCAAGTTTTCTGGGGGAAACCCTGGGGATCATGTATATATGCAATTACATATGAATATGTATAGCCTAACATATATTATTTGGTATTGCTATGGCCACTCTTGCATCACAAAAGTCCAAAAAAACAAAAGTGCCAGAACAGTCTTTTAGGAGGAGGTTTTCAACTCACTCAAAGAAAAAATAAAAAGCACTCGCGGAGACTTTTCTTGTTTCAAAAGGGGTTTATTTTACTTATAAAAATAACAAAAAATAATCTCCAAGTTGACTTCAAATATAAACGTTAATTTGTGGTACAAAAACCTTTTCACCCCTCACTCCTTCACCAAACAATCAGATCAACCCAGCAGCTGCTTCTGCCTGTTAATCACTGCAGGAGCCTGACTGACCAGGAGGAGGGTCTAAGCAAAACAGATAAATAAATACGTACATAAATAAATATACAACAATCGATCTACCATTCACATAACTTTAGATCTGTGGAAATTAATAATTTAGCAAAAAATAAATTTATCTAATTCTTAATAGGCTCCAACAGGTATTATTATTTAATAATCTGTTTCTCTATAATATATTTGTATTATTTTGTTTTTTGTATATTTATATAAATATTACTAAATAAATATATATATATATATATATATATATATATATATATATATAAATTATGAGTGTGCTTTGTAAAATACTCACCATACATCAAATCAGACAATTCTTTTCCTATTCAATTCTGTTTTCCCAACCAAAAATATTTAAATATGCTGAAACATCCCAGATGAAACATAAATATGCTAAGCAGTACTAAGTTTTAGCATACTTGAGAATACATGAAGCCAGACTAATCATCAGTATACTTAAAGTATGTTAATAGTAATTTTCATAGTAATTCAATTGTAGAAAATCACAATTTAAAGTTTTTGGAACAAGTAAAATTATACTTTGTATACTTTACATATGCAGCATTTATGTAATATAAACGTGCCTGATTAGTATATCTTGAGTGTACTATTTTTGTGATTGAATTACATTTAAAATATATTTAGAATGTATTTTAAGTGTGCTGGCATTACATATTGTATATTAATAGTGTGATTACAGTATGCTACAATTACACTTTTGGTTTATTATAATTGCTAATGAAGTACACTTTTCAGTTACTCATCACTGTGCTGCTTTGCCACTTTGTACATTACATGCTTCATACACACATCAGTACTGCAAACACATCAGGTTACCAGAACACAGAAGAATACATTACAACTCACTTTACAGGTGAAAAAACTTACATTGTTTATTCAATATATTCACATTTTTCAAAAGTACATTGCTAATATACTATCACAGAATTGTACAAATTGTCAATATATTCAAAGTTTACAGACAACACGCTCATGAAAATTGGCACACTAAAACAATACGTACACTTTAGAGGAAATGTGAAAAAAGTTTCACCAAAGACAGAGTATTGTTTTAATACAACGTCACAGTATTCCAGTATTACTGCAGACAAACTGACATTTCTCCTTCCTAAGAACAGTGAGGATCAACGACAGAACATTCACATTCACTGCACTTTACAGAAACCTACAAAAGAGAGCAATAGATTAATTAAACAGAGAAAGCATTTGTATTTTAAAGAGTACAGAAAAATGGCAAATAAAAAAATAATACTTACAATTTCAAGACGATGTGGACTCGCCATGTATGTGACATCATCAGAAATGATGATGATTGGGAACGTATGACTGGAGTGGAAAGACATTTCTGGGTGTCTTCTTTGCCTCTTTATGTTAGAAGTAGAAAAAAATAGTCAGCAATATCATAGAATCAGTTGATGTTGGCATTAACTATGAAGCTGTTTTAAGTGTGAACTTAAGGAGACAAACTACCTTAAAATCTTTCCATCCATGATATGAACACGCTGATCCTTGCAGGGTAGTGAGGGGGGCTGGTGGTGCCCATCTCCAGCAGCCATCAGATGAGAGGCGGGGTTCACCCTGGACAGGTCACCGGTCCATCACAGGGCCCTGAAAGCCAACAATGAATGCAATGTATGAAAGAGAAATGGTAGATTAACAAGGGGAATAAATTCTGTTCAATTATTTTAAATATTTTTCCATATTTGCCATATTTTACGCATTAAACAAATGCGTTAAATGCCTAACATGTCTATTAAGCACTTAGTGTTGGAAACACACCAGTTTTTGCTGCTGTTAAAAATTTACCTGGCTTCTCAGTGTAAAAAAAAAAAAAAAAGAAAGCCTTACATCACCCTCAGAACTGATCTGGTGATCTGGTGGAGCCAGAGCCTCTTCTGAGACAGGGAAGTCTTTAGGTTTTCTAATACCTCATCCCTGGATTCCTCTTTCATCTTAATTTTCTTAGACTGCAAAAATATGACGCACAATGATGAATGAGTTATAACGGCAGCCTCACAATATCAAAGTCTTTTTGGCATACTGAGCTTAATTAAAACCAGTGGTGGGATGAACTTAAGCATAATTTTCATTTATCTGTACTTAAGTAGATTTAATCATGGATACTTTCTACTTTTACTCCACTACATTTCTACAAAACTGTCGCGTTACTTCCGAGCTCTTTTCTGTTTAGGCTTTTTTTTTTTTTCCATTAAAATGTGAGGCTCAGGGACTTAACATGGCACTGTAAAATTCAAGCAATAACGTGACTTATGTGTCTGTTGTAACCCATTGCCTCCCCTTCTCACTTGCACGCGGCGCTCCAAGTCATGCGCAGTAGTTTTCTCTGAGCGGGAGAAGATGTCTGTCTAATCGTCAGTAATAGAATGCCGCTACATAAATCATAAGATTTGGCAACATGTAAAATCAGCAGCGCTTCATCCAACTTTTAGCATTAAGTGGAAAGGAAGCTTAAAGAAAGCTCTGTGG
>NW_015114845.1:56358-60236 GCF_001443285.1 Poecilia latipinna
TAAAAAAAAAAAAACTTACACCATGAAGACGATGTGGAGGTTCATCCTCAGAGCTGGTTGGTGATCTGGTGGAGCCAGAGCCTCTTCTGAGACAGGAAAGTCTTTAGGTTTCCTAACATCTGATTTCTGTGGCTTCTTCTTTCATCTTCATTTGTTTAGACTGCAAAAATATGTAAAAGATAAAAACATTGATGAACAAGTTATAACAGCCTCAATATCAATGTCTCTTTGGCATACTGAGCTTAATTAAAACCAGGTTAAGTTTATGAAGAAAACTATTGAGTCGCAACAAATAACGCCTTTATGCAGTTATAACATGAAGCTGAATGATTGTTATAGTAATAATCATATAGGTCACAATACAATTTGATAAAATAACTCTTTCTGAAACCATCGTAAGTTTGTTTATATGTGTACTGCACTGTTATAATTAAAAAAGATAATTAGCAATTTGAATCAAACTTACCACCAGCTAGCAACACGTTAGCAGCCTTGGTCCCTTCGGTCTCCTTTTGTGACCCACATTTCATTTCCATCTGGTTCTTGTCCAGGTGTGTTTTTGCCCAATTCAAAGTGGGAGGTACCAGCTTGAATTTACCAAAACTCCTAACTATTATCAATGGTCTTTTTACTTTTAAGGCTATATTATGTGAGTAAAAATGGCGAATTTGAACATTAATTCTTCTTCCTGGCTTCATGATGATGCTGTTCGTCTTTTTATGGCGCTTTTCAAAAAAACTGAAAGTGTGCAACACCGCCACCATCTAGTCTGGAGTGTAAACTGGAGCTAATGTCATTCAATGATAGATCTTACATCATATATCTGAAAATGGATTGGGTAAAGACAGCTTCCGTATTTTAGTTAACAACTGAAAACAATAGATCATATTCGGAGCAATGTAAAACTGAAGATACCTGCTACATTTAGTGTTAAGGACAAGTATTGTTTTTGTTGTAGCATCTCTGTCACACTAAACTGTCAATGTTTGATGTTTTGTGGTCTGAACACATTACTTACCACTTCCTTAAGCAACATTACATTAAGTTCCACTGTAAGGATTGTTTTTAGGCCTTAGCAGCTAAGTGCTGCTAAGGCCTAATGTAATCATGGTTTTGATTATTATTCCACTTCCGTCAAATGAATTGGATTTTTGGGGGCTTTATCATATTCAAAACTCACCAAACTTGGCGGACGTGTCAAGACTGCGAAAAATGTACGCATTTTAAGGTTGAAGCAAAAATTGCACAAGAAACAGCTCAACAGCGCCACCTAGCAAATTTCAAAAAACCCTCCACATTGACCTTACTTCATAGTAGAGGCATGTAATTTGGTACACTTGTAGAGCTTCCCAAGATGCACAGAAAATTCAATTGATGTCAGTGCAACTCAAACAGGAAGTTGGTCATTTTGGATTGAAGTTCTGATTTTGACCCCATTTTGGCCATTCACAGCCTTCACATTTGATCTAACTCCTCCTAGGTATTTCGATCAATTGGCTTCAAACTTGGTCAGATTGTTCATAAGGCACCCTTTTGATAACTCAATGTTATCAAAAGGGCGAGTTTTCGTGCATGCTGAAGGGGCGTTGCCAGGGATCAAAGTTCACATACTCACCATAAAACACAAAACTCTTATATCTCCTACACAAAAACTCACAGAAGCACCAAACTTTCAGTGTTTGATCATCATCAGGTGCCCTACAATACCCAATGGTCAAATGATGACATCACTGAGGAAGTTATGATGACATCACACCACGCCCCAGGAAGTGTCATGTTTTACTGTGAATGGTCTCTATCAGAGCCCTTTGAAACTGTGTCCAGAGACAGAAGATATGTTGGTGTGACTGGGTGTCCAACACCAATGGATTTCGTTAAAGCAGGTGGGCGTGGCAGTGTGGCGAAGTGACCTCTAATACTGTTGCCGTACGTTTGGCTTTAAATTCCACAGTTTTGAGCCGAGCTGCACCTAACTCACTAAGGTGGATCTTTACCACAACCCCGACAGGAATCCACAACAATCTTTGGTGGGTGTGGCCTAATTTATCTACAGCGCCCCCTAGAAGATTTTAAAAGCTCATCCCCAAGCTGTGCTTTAACCCAGAATTACGAAACTTGGTACACATATATCTTGTTAGGACTTATAAAAAGTCTCTTGGAGCCATTCTCCAAAGCCAACAGGACAAGATGGAAGGTGGCCATTTTGGATCAAAGCCACCATTTTCTCTTTTTCATAGACGACATATCTGGCTGAACTCGTCCTACAGCTTTTGAGATACAGACTTCGGATGTAACAGTCTGTTTAGTATTCAGTGAGTTGCTATTAATTAAATGATACTTCATTCTGCCTGCTAAACCTATAACACTGAGGCGTCTATCGTTTATAAATTTAAGGTCACTTCACCACCAACGGCCCCCGGCGCATGTGGAAGGGCATCAAGTGCATCACTAACCACAACATCAGGGGTGCACAATGTCCAATGGACCCCTCACTGCAGGTTGTACGCCCGCGTCAAGGATCCTAACCTCCCTCAGCATCAGAGTAATTCCACCACCTGGTGACACGCCTCTCTGTGTGACAACAGCATATGTGAAGAAGTCCCTCCAGGAAATCAACCCCCGAAAGGCTGCAGGCCCCGACAACATCCCAGGACGAGTACTGAGAGACTGTTCACATCAGCTGTCTGAGGTGCTGACTAGGGGTTGCACCAATTAGTCGACTAGTCGATTCTTTTTTCTGCAATGATTTTTTTCTGGGCTAGTCGACTAGTCACAATCACATGACTAAACAGATTTTTCCAAGGAAATGAAAGAAGGTGGACTAGGTGAGTTCGTCAGAAAGCTCAAATTGTATAAAAATGTAAATAATTTAACAAAGACAATCTGTAAATTACAGCATAGGCTACCGCAATAGGGGCGTTGCGCAGCGCGGTGGTTAGCACGGCGCCCCGCATACAGAGACTTTAGCCCGCGGTAGTCAGGAGTCCGACTCCCGTCCTCCATTCGCTGGGCCCATGCCTCTCTCCCCCCGTTCCGCTCTCTCTGCCCCCTTACAGTCAGATTGCTGTGAAATAAACTAGTGCCGAAAAATTCCTTAAAAAAAAAAAACAAGTCTACCGGAGTAATGTGCGACAACGTGTCATGATGTCAGGCTATATTATCCCTCAACTACCCCCAACTGATCAGCGTCACACTTCGTATTGAAGCTTTTAACCTTCAATACGCTCTTTAGATCTTTACGCTTCTAAAGAGCGTAAAGATCTTTATAAGATCTTTACGCTCTTATAAAGTTATGGTTTGACTACACCTGGAAACTAAGTCTGAGGATATGATAGAGGCGATCTCGGCCGCCGTCTGCATGTCGGTTCAGAGAGCCGAACCGACTCTGAGTCAGCAGAGCGTCCTGCTGCGCGTTGGACGGAAGAGCAGCAGGAGGTTTTCTTTAATTCAACTGTAATCAAACGGGATCCGTTCATAATAAGTTTGGTTTGTGATGTTCCAAAAGCACCATTGTGGTCAGTGTGATAATTTGACTCCTATACGAGTAACTATCCAGAGATCATCAGCATCAGCCGGTGTTTGGAAAAAAAAAAAAAAAAAAGTCAGACCCGACTTTGTGCAACGAACTTTTCTCCCCCGCTCACGAAGAATGATCTGTTTATTGCTCTTTTAATTCTGCATACTAGACTTAGTAAAAGCGGGAGAAGGGGAGGGGGGTCAATATTTGCCGTGAAAATAGCTGATAAAGCCTCCAAGTAGTTGTGAAGGGTTTTTGCGCTTACGTCACTATGACGTCACCGCGACTAGTCGACATCGACTCGACTATTATCATGATGTAGTCGACCTTAAAAAATATGTAGTCGTTCAACCCCTAGTGT
>NW_015114845.1:62988-65023 GCF_001443285.1 Poecilia latipinna
CAGGGGTGCACAATGTCCAATGGACCCCTCACTGCAGGTTGTACGCCCGCGTCAAGGATCCTAACCTCCCTCAGCATCAGAGTAATTCCACCACCTGGTGACACGCCTCTCTGTGTGACAACAGCATATGTGAAGAAGTCCCTCCAGGAAATCAACCCCCGAAAGGCTGCAGGCCCCGACAACATCCCAGGACGAGTACTGAGAGACTGTTCACATCAGCTGTCTGAGGTGCTGACTAGGGGTTGCACCAATTAGTCGACTAGTCGATTCTTTTTTCTGCAATGATTTTTTTCTGGGCTAGTCGACTAGTCACAATCACATGACTAAACAGATTTTTCCAAGGAAATGAAAGAAAGTGGACTAGGTGAGTTCGTCAGAAAGCTCAAATTATATAAAAATGTAAATAATTTAACAAAGACAAACTGTAAATTACAGTTTGTAATTTACAGTTACAAACTGTAATTTGTAGCCTATGCTACCGCCCCTATTGCGGTAGCATAGGCTACCGCAATAGGGGCGTTGAGCAGCGCGGTGGTTAGCATGGTGCCCCGCATACAGAGACTTTAGCCCGCGGTAGTCAGGAGTCCGACTGCCGTCCTCCATTCGCTGGGCCCATGCCTCTCTCCCCCTGCTCCGCTCTCTCTGCCCCCTTACAGTCAGATTGCTGTGAAATAAACTAGTGCCGAAAAATTCCTTAAAAAAAAAAAAAAGACTACCGGAGTAATGTGCGACAACGTGTCATGATGTCAATCTTTTTTATCCCTCAACTACCCCCAACTGATCAGCATCACCCTGCGTATTGAAGCTTTTAACCTTCAATACGCTCTTTAGATCTTTATGCTTCTAAAGAGTGCAAAGATCTTTATAAGATCTTTGCACTCTTATAAAGTTATGGTTTGACTACATCTGGAAACTAAGTCTGAGGATCTGATAGAGGCGATCTCGGCCGCCGTCTGCATGTCGGTTCAGAGAGCCGAACCGACTCTGAGTCAGCAGAGCGTCCTGCTGCGCATCGGGGAGCAGCAGCAGGAGGCTTCGCTGAATTCAACTGTAATCAAACGGGATCCATTCATAATAAGTTTAGTTTGTGATGTTCCAAAAGCACCATTGTGGTCAGTGTGATAATTTGACTCCTATACGAGTAGCTATCCAGAGATCATCAGCATCAGCCGGTGTTTGGAAAAAAGAAAAAAAAAGAAAAGTCAGACCCGACTTTGTGCAACGAACTTTTCTCCGCTGCTCACGAAGAATGATCTGTTTATTGCTCTTTTAATTCTGCATTCTGGACTTAGTAAAAGCGGGAGAAGGGAAGGGGGTGTCAATATTTGCCGTGAAAATAGCTGATAAAGCCTCCAAGTAGTTGTTAAGGTTTTTGCGCTTACCACACTATGACGTCACCGCGACTAGTCGACATCGACTCGACTATTATCATGATGTAGTCAACCTTAAAAAATATGTAGTCGTTCAACCCCTAGTGTTGACAGACATCTTCAACACCACACTGTCACTGTTATCTGTGCCCACCTGCTTAAAGACCGCCACCATCGTCCCTGTCCCCAAGTGCTCCACAGTGACGACCCTGAATGACTACCGGCCTATAGTCTTAACATTGGTTAAGACTAACATGGTTACTTCGACATCCCCAGTCGACACTAACTGCCAAACAACTAGTAGCTCAGTGTTCCAACATCCGCAAACGGCAACTGCTATCACAACTTGAGATTGACGAGGTACAACACAAAGGGGAGGAGCCAGGACGCCAGGTCAGAAGGGAGTTAACTACAACTACCCGCCCAGAGACTGGGTATGTAGCCCCAGTAATGAACGAACCATCTGAGCTGAACGAGGCAGCAACTGACCTGAGAGACAGAATCATGGCCCGAATGAACACCAGACAACCCCGATGCCAATTACAACGGCTGAGTGAAGTACCATCAGAAAGTCTCATTGAAGATGTGAATGCAGCATTGAGAACGATCCCTACCAACACCATAACTGAAACCAATGAACTGATATACGGTTAGAGGCTAAGATC
>NW_015114845.1:70555-71131 GCF_001443285.1 Poecilia latipinna
CCTAAATTCTGAACATCATGGCATGGAGTGCATCCCAGTTTTCCATGTCTGGCATATAACCATTCATATTAGCTTTTAAACTGGTTATATTGATCCTGTGTCCAGACAGAGGGATAATCAGTAGTCCAGCATCATGACCTGTTTGTTCTGAAGATCCTGCAGCTTCCACTTTGTCTTCCTAACATGGCTCCTCCTCACCCTGACTCTCATACTGATAGGAGGAACCACAGAACTTTGTTAAGTTAAAAGCACATCTTCTGAAGTTGGGATATTTTTCCTCCAACAGGTTCCAGAGGAATCACTTCAAACCAGATGTTGGACTGGATTTTATTTCAATGTTGTTTATTAATGTCAGCTTCTCATTTTCAACAGTGGAGCTATAAATGTTGAAATAGGTTATCATTTTGGAGAAAATCTCAACATGAATATTTCCACTAAATAAGAGGCAAAAAAAAGTTTGATAGAGGAAAAGCCTCTCAGACTCTGAGCCCGACAGCACCAAACTATTTTTTATATTAGACAATTAATTTAATTTCACATAATTATCGTGGTAGAAGCCACGATAAAACATATTTA
>NW_015114845.1:75100-82299 GCF_001443285.1 Poecilia latipinna
ATATTTACTGTGTTTGGTGTTTGTTGTAAATGACGAATAGCTACTCACAAAGAACGAGGTAATTAGTCCAAGTTTTGTAAGAGCGGAAATACTATTTAAGGAGTTGTTTTTGCGAAAGGATTTTGGCACCTCTCTAGGTCAAACTGACCTGACTCCTTTCATTCCATTTGCATGCAAAGCACAAAAGGAACCAAAAAATGACTTGGAAAACATGCCGTTTGAGAGATAAGATCAACAATCTGAGATAAATTGTCCTATTGAGCAATTCTGAAATGGAGCAGATGTTGAGTTCATGAGGTCTCAAATATTTTAAAGGTCGTCCAATACACACTTAGTATAAGGCACGCCAGAATCTTTGCGCAAATCAAGAGCAGCAACGCCATTGTTTGAAACTTTCCAACTCACATCAGTGAAGATGAGAGTGTATAAAAAAGGGTGATGTTAAGAATACGGGGAGATTTTTTTGTTGAGACTTTGGAAGATTTTTGAGTATTGAACTGATGAAACTGTAATGAGGAATCCGTGGTAATGTAATAAATCTCCGGCTCATCTATGGCCTAGCAGCAAGAACTACATCTCTGTGCGTTATTTCTTTTACTTATATATTTAAGAGTTAAGCCACCTTTCAATTCTCCAATAGTTTGTCATTTATTGAACGTTCAGAAACTACAGCAGCTGTGATGAGCCACAGCAAAGGTAAACAAAGGTAAAATAACTGAACAGGTGATCAACTCTAAACCACTCACACATTTTTACTCTCCGTCTCTCTTTGCCATTTAAGCACACCTACTGCCATGGCAACCTCTTGCACTCCACAAGCTGACCAGAGATTACGTTAAAAACATAACATTCAGTCGTTACGTTATTAGGTTTTCAGGCTCTATATTTATTTTGTGATCATTAATAATCCTCCCTGAGCACAGCGGAGGTTGATTAGTTAATTTTAAACTCCTGCTCTGCTAGTTATTTTGGTAATGGAACTGAAACGCACAGAATTGCGCAACACCTTGTTGAAACAATAATCACTGAGATTATTATTGTTGAGTCATTAATTTGAACATGTTTTATTGATTTTTTTATTGTTGTTCTTTAATAAAGTTATGAACGTTTTAAGCCAATCAGAGGAGGGCGTGCTGGTCTCAGCCTCCTGGCGGCGTTCAGTTTGTCTCCTAGGGTTTGATTCTAACAAAGGCTCTAACAAAGCACGGACAGTTCAGAAACAATATGAAATGGGAATAAAGCTATTTATTAACTGATTAAGTTGTGTTTTAGATTGTTCTTGAAAAACTAATCAGTCACGGCTGATTAGTGGGTGAACTCACGGCTGCACAGTGAACCCGTTGATTTTCTACAGCTGACAGCTGCTCCCCTCTCTTGCAGGTACTACGTACCCCCGCTAATTAAATCTTTTAGGGGTACGCAGTACCCTGCCGTAACCCCCTACTTTCACCCCTGGTAATCGGTATCGGAATCGGCAGCAAAAAACCTGATCGGAGCATCCCTAAAATAAACATAATACTGTCCCTTAAAATAGCAAGGTACTGTTGTGTGTAAATTATTTCTTACCACGGCTGAGTCCATTAGGGCCTCGAAGTATCCGACATTCTTCTATCTGGCCATATGGAGAGAACATCAGTCGGATGTCGTTTTCATTGCACTTCTTGGAGATCATTCCAATAAAAAGTTTTCTGTCCTCTACTGCTGAATACAAGCATAAAAGATTATCTCAAGAGTGACACACTAAATGTACTATGAAAATTCAAGAAAAGAAATTGTACTAATGTAATTAGTGGATTAAACAACTTGTTAAAAGACCTAGGTAAATATAAATTAGCGCTGACCATAAGGCATAAGGCATAAACATAGCACCGAAAGTAAGGAAGTAAGCTTTTATTGACTTATACTTCATTGCAGCAAAGGTATTGGCAGCTGGCACTAATGGCCTTTTTTCACTGGCTCTAATGAGCCCAGCTCCACTCTACTTGACCTGCATCACAAGCGTTTCCACTTGCATTTTTTTCCAGGTCCGTCCCTCCTTTTTTGGTTCCTGCACTTGCATGGGTGATGCAAGCTTAGTTCCTGTTCACTGATTGGCCTTTGGTGAGGTCAGACGTAGCAGCAAAAAGAGAAGAAAAACAAAGGGTACAAAATTTCAAACTTGCTGCAATACAGAAGTGATGGAGTGAGTTTGACACTCACTGAAGCTCCAAGCAAGCGGTGAACAATGACTTTTCTCTGCATCGGATTTCAATATTCAGCGGCAGGTCAATGGAGCAATGAGGAATGAGTTGTTTTTCTTGACGTAGTGGAGAGAATGGAAAGCTTCTGTTGGCCGTTTCAGAGCCTTGACTCATGCTAACACCGCTGCCATCCAGACAGCAGCGTCACATTCTGGTGAGCAATGTGTGGATATATCTTTCCAGTTTTTACAGTATTTTATGGCTGCCTACACACAGTCATGAAAGACATTTGAAACATGAAGTTTGTCGTATTTTGATTGTAACCATTGTTACCATTAATTTGTTTTTATGAGTTTTATCTTTGTGTGAATCTTGATTATCATTTTGCTTTTGTTGAACTGGAGTTTTCCCTGTTGTGAGATAATTAAAAAATATTTCTACTATATGATAATTATTCTTCTAAACTTGCGAGATATCAGTTCTCTAATTAAACAGTTATGAACTATTTATTGTGCAGAACATAAAAATGACCAATAAACTTGAAAAAAACAAGAGTATCATTTTATCCATGGCTCTATGTCTTTACAGGTATAAGTAATTTCCTTTAGTCTTAATTTACACAAGTTACTTATATTATGTATGCCTGAATGGTAAAAAAATAGTGTATACACAGTGATGACATAGTTACTTTGAAAAAGTAACTTAGATTATTGACTACTTGATTTGGAAAGTAACTAAGTTACATTAAAAGTAACTTTTTTAGTTACTTTCAGCAGCTGCTGACAACACTCCGCCACCTGTGAAAATAACATTGATCTTTGCCAATAATTAATTGCAGGTTATTTTATAATGGTAGCAATAAAAGGTGGTCTCCACTTATATGGTTGAACTGAAGGGGAGATTGTTTAATGGTTACAACAGTACAAAAAAGTTTGTGTTCCAGTATTGTCTAGAAAACTATAAATAGGATTCTAGACACTGCCCCCACCCCAGAGTCCAGGTTCTGCATCACAGCAGACTGTTCCAGTCGGGTGTTGTCTCCAGTGGTACTAGTGTCTGAGTTCTTTGCCTCATTGTTCACCTGTGCTGCCCGGACTTCTGTACAGGCTTTCCTCTCCCCAGCTACTTGGGCCAGCTCCTCTGGATTGATCCCAAGGGGCTCCCAAGCCCACCGAGAAACATAGTCCCTCCATCATGTCCTAGGTGTTCCTGGAGCCTCTTCCCGATGGAAGGTACCTGAAACACCTCAACAGGCAGGAGGCATCCTGACCAGATGCCTGAGCCACCTCAACTGGCTCCTCTCGACGTGAAAGAGTAGCGACTCTACTCTGAGTCCCTCCTGGAAGACCGAGCTTCTCACCCTATGTCAAAGGGAGAGCCCAAGAGTCATCCCTGGCAAGACCCCTGAATAGACCTTGCCAGCGATACTTATGAGTGTGACCCCTCTGTAATTGGAGCACACCCTCCGGTCCCCCTTTTTGAACAGGGGGACCACCATCACAGTCTGCCAATCCCTGGGAACTTCCCCCGATGTCCATGCAATATTGCAGAGTCGCGTTACCCAAAACAACCCTACAACATACAAAGCCTATAACATCCAGGGGCCCTGCCACCGAGAAGCTCTTTAACCACCTCAGCGACCTCATCTCCAGAAATTGGAGAGCCCAACCCAGAGTCCGCAGTCTTCACTTCCTCAATTGAAGACATGTTGGTGGGATTGAGGAGGTCTTCGAAGTATTCCGCCCACCGACCCACAACGTCCTGAGTCGAGGTCAACAGTACACTATCCCCATTATAAAAAGTGTTGGTGCTGCTCTGCTTCCCTGTCCTGAGACGCCGGATAGTTGACTAGAATTCCTTTGAAGCCATGTGGAAGTCTTTCTTTGTGGCCTTTCCAAACTCCTCCCACACCCAAGTTTTTGCCTCAGAAACTGCCCAAGCCGCATGTCGCTTGTACTACCAGAACCCATCGGCTGCTTCAGGGGTCCCACAGACCAAAAAGGCCCAATAGGACTCCTTCCTCAGCCCGACAGCATTCCTCGCCAAAGGTGTCCACCACCGGATTCAAGCGTTGCCGCCACGACAGGCCCCCACAACCTTGTGGCCCTAGCTCCGGTAAGCCGCCTCGACAATGGAGGTGCGGAACATGGTCCACTGCAATTTCGTTGTCTTTCTGACAATGACAATAAAATTCTTCTGATTCTTCTGATCAATGCCCCTCCCGGAAATGGGAGTTAAAGCTTCGTCTCACAGGAGACTCTGCCAGACGTTCCCAGCAGACTCTCATGATACGTTTGGGCCTGCCAGGTCTGACTGGCATCCTCCCCCACTACGGGAGTCAACTCATCACTAGGTTGTGGTCGGTGAACAGTAACAGTAATATATTTGGCGCTTGTCATCTGAGATGTGTGATGAATTGGAGCTTAACAGTGGAACTGCATGTGCATTTATTGTGCAGTGCATTGCACTTGTTGATGTCTAAAGGACATCTGCACTTTGATTGATTGTTCCTGTAATATATTTGAGTTACAGTTGCTCTTCTATCAGCTTGAACCAGTCTTGCCATTCTCCTCTGACCTCTGGCATCAACAAGGCATTTGTGCCCTCAGAACTGCCGCTCACTGGATATATTCTATTTTTCTGACCATTCTCTGTAAACCCCAGAGATGGTTGTGCATAAAGATCCTAGTAGATCAGCAGTTTCTGAAATACTCAGACCAGCCCGTCTGGCACCAACAACCATGTCATGTTCAAAGTCACTTAAATCACCTTTCTTGCCCATTCTAACACTCAGTCTGAACTGCAGCAGATTGTCTTGGCCATGTCTACATGACTAAATGCATTGAGTTGCTGCCATGTGATTGGCTGATTTGACATTTACGTTAATGAGCAGTTGGACAGGTGTACCTAATAAAGTGGCTAGTGAATGTATGTTCACTTTTGGATGCTTTCATTGGTAGTCTACATTGTGAAGTGTCAGTTAAATACATATACAGTATAATATAATATAGTCATTTTCACTCTGTCTAAAGCTCCTCACATTTTTGGGAGGATTATATTAGGACTTCAAAGCCATGCAAACTGCAGTGTGTACTATAATGTGTAGAGTGGATATAGAAAAGATCACTTTGTTCATCGAGAGCACAGCAGCATTTATTTTTCTTTTGTTTACCTCAACTCTTTTCTATGGAAATACAGAGGCAGAGTCAGAAAGAGGTTTAGGGAGGCACAGGCCCCCCCTGATATCTGATTGGCTCAGCCAGGTGCTACCCGAGGACTGACATGTAACAGCACCAGGTCATTCCTATACAGTATCTGGACTCATTGAAAGCCACCCTAATATGCAAAGAAGGGTATAATAAATATATGAAAAGAAAATGTATAAAACTATATATAAGGCCATGTGATGATACATATAAATAGATCAGGTGCGATATCAGCCTCCAGTATACTCGTACTTATAAAAGCAAGCCTCCAATTCTGCTGGATGTTCCTTGTGTGCTGACCTGCGGTGCAACTCAAAGGGTAAAGCAACTTATTTGGTGATGATAATCCACCAATAAGTTATTTGCTGATCCTCTGGGAGAAAAATAAATTAAATTAAAAAACAACTGAAGAAAGGAGAGGCAGACAAAAATGTTCGTAGTTTGGAGCAGAGGTCGCCATAAATTTTTTTCCGTTGTCCGTCAAATTATAATAATATTTTTTTGCATTTTATTTCCATTTTGTAGTCAACAAGAGCAACATTTAACTTTTTCTCTGCAGTGAAAACATTTTTGAAATTAGGTAATATCAGAATTCGGCAAGACTCTGATCGTTACCTGATCCCGCACTCACTCCTCTCTGCGGGAGAAATATCCTGCAGAAGCGGATCAGCTGTGCTAGACACTCCAAAGCCTCTGGTCCATTAAAGCTGTTCTTGTATTGATTTATAGTAAGATCCATGATGTTCTCTGCGCATAAAGTTGAAACTGTTTGCATAATAAGTGGTCAGATCTGTGTTATTACAGTCTGGATACAAAACCAGCAGACTGCTCTCTGTACATAGCTAAACTGTCAAGACAAGAATGAGGGAGGGTCCGATATATTGTAGTTAACCTATTACTGGATTAGTTTATACATCTCTAGGGTTTACAGAGAATGGTCAGAAAAATAGAAAATATCCAGTGAGCGGCAGTTCTGAGGGCGCAAATGCCTTGTTGATGCCAGAGGTCAGAGGAGAATGGCAAGACTGGTTCGAGCTGATAGAAGAGCAACTGTAACTCAGATTACCACTTGTTACAAATGAGGTATGCAGAAGAGCATCTCTTAATGCACAACACGTCAAACCTTGATGCGGATGGGTTACACCAGCAGAAAACCACACCGGTTGCCACTCCTGTCAGCTAAGAACAGGAAACTGAGACTACAATACAACAGAAGACTGGAAAAACATTACCTGGTCTGATGAGTCTTGATTTCTGCTGCAACATTTGGATAGTAAGGTCAGAATTTGGTGTCAACAAAATGAAAGCCTGGATCCATCCTGCCTTATATCAATGGTTCAGTCTGGTGGTGGTGCAAAGGTGTGGGGGATATTTTCCTGGCACACTTTGGATCCATTAGTACCAATTGAGCACCGTATCAATGCCACAGCCTACCTGAGTATTGTTGCTGACCATGTCCATATCTTTATGACCACAGTGTACCCATCTTCCGATGGCTACTTTCAGCAGGATAACGTGCCATGTCATAAAGCGCAAATCATCTCAGACTGATTTCCTGAACACGACAATGAGTTCACTGTACTCAAATGGCCTCCACAGTCCCCAGGTCTCAATCCAATAGAGCACCTTTGGGGTGTGGTGAAATGGGAGATTCACATCATGGATGTGCAGCTGACAAATCTGCAGCAACTGGGTGATGGTATCATGTCAATATGTACCAGACTCTCTGAGGAATGTTTCCAGTACCTTGTTGGATCTATGCCATGAAGAATTAAGGCAGTCCTGAAGGCAAAAGGGGGTCCAACCTAGTACT
>NW_015114845.1:85028-89767 GCF_001443285.1 Poecilia latipinna
AATTTGGTGTCAACAAAATGAAAGCCTGGATCCATCCTGCCTTATATCAATGGTTCAGTCTGGTGGTGGTGCAAAGGTGTGGGGGATATTTTCCTGGCACACTTTGGATCCATTAGTACCAATTCAACATCGTAACCCATAAGTGGTTGGATTGTGATGTGACTTGCTTAAGTGACACAGATTTGTTTCATACAAGGGAGAAAATTACATTCCAACTCCATGACCACATGGACCTTGTTCTGCTGAGAGACTTCAACGCTCACATGGACAATGACAGTGAGATCTGGAGGGATGTGATTGGAATTAATCCCCCCTGATATGTACCCAAGCAGTGTTCTGTTGTTGGACTTTTGTGCTCTTCATGGATTGTCCATAATGAACATCATCTTCAAGCATAAGGGTGTCCATATGTGCTTTTGCCACCAGTACATGCTAGACTAGAGATCAATGATCGTCTTTGTTGTCTCATCTAATCTGCAGCCACACATCTTGTACTCTCAGGTGAAGAGAGGTGCAGAGCTGTCCACTGACCATTACTTGATGGTGACTTGGGTTCAATGGTGAGGGAGGATGCCAATCAGACCTGGCAGGCCCAAACGTACGATTAGGGTCTGCTGGAAATGTCTGGAAGAATCTCCCATGAGACTGAGTCTGAGTGGACCGTGTTACATGCCTCCATTGTCGAGGTAGCTTATCGGAGTTGTGGCCACAAGGTTGTTGGTGCCTGTTGCGGCAGCAACCCCCAAACCCACTGGAGATCAGGCCTTTTTGATCTCAGCAGCTGATGGGTACTGGCAGTCCAAGTGGCATGTTGCTCGGGGCAAAAACTCACGCGTGGCAGGAGTTCAAAGAGGCCATGGAGGAAAGCAATTCTGGTCCACCATCGAGCATTTAAAGTCTTCCATGGGGAAAGGCTTCTACATGGCTTCTACATGGATTCTACATGGTGTCGAGGTGATTCTGGTCCACCATCGGGTGTCTCGGGAGGGGAAACAGTACAGCGCCAACATTTGAGTTCAAACTGGCAAGAGTTTGTCTTGCCAGTTTGAACCCCCGATCTGTTTCAGTTGTTGTTGTGACCTTGGGCAAGAAACTTCACCCACTTTGCCTGCTGGTGATGGTCAGAGGGTGCTGTGCACCTCTGCAGTAGATATAGATGCCCACTATAAACACTGGTGAGAGTTGAATTCCGCCAAGACTGCCCTTTGTCACTGATTCTATTCATTATTTTTATGGACAGAATTTTTAAGATAAAGTAATTTTTTTTATATAGCACATTTTCCCCAACAAGGCAATACAAAGTGCTTTACATGAATTAAAAGGAAACACAAACAGTCAAGCAGCCAAGAAGTTGAGGGGATCCGTTTTGGTGACCTTATGATTGCTTTTGTTTTTTGCAGATGAAGTGGTTCTACTGGCTTCATCAGGTCTTGATCTACAGCTTCCACTGTACTGGTCTGTGTGGTGAAGAGAGAGCTGAGTTGAAAACTGAAGCTCTTGATTTACCAGTCAATCTGCATTCCTACCCTAATCTATTTCCCCTTTTCTACTGGCTCTACTTCATCAGGCCCGTACTACTGGCCTGGCCTGGCTCCACTCTACTTTGGAGTGAACGCATTTCCACAGACCCAACTCGGTCTGCAGCAGGGTGACACTACCTGGCAGTGGGGGGTATAGCGCCCTGCCTCCAGGTGTCATGTGCTTCATTACTATGCAACCTAAATACAGTTGTTTTTCCGAGACAAAAGAAGAAGAGAGAGCAGAGCTATTTAATGGCCTGATTGTGATTTTTCTGAGATTTCAAGAAAATGTGGAGTGAGAGGAATACTGCATATGTAGCGAGGAGAGCTGATCTCCACCTTGCAGCAGGAGGAAAGTAGGTCTCCCAGATTTTGCAGCATGAGCCAATGATAATTTTTGTATTCCAACTACTATAGAACTTGTAGTACATTACCGAATATACATGCACTAATGTTAGCCAGGGTGTTGCAAATAACTTAATAGTGTCAGAACTGTGTATTGGCACTGCACATACATAATATATTCCAATGTGTTTTCAGATTTTGGTAAACTGTTGTCGTAGACCACCAGTGTGGTTATTCATACAACCTCAGAGTTGTAGAAGCTGTAGGACATCAGTGTCTGTCTTCCTGACTGCCAGTCAGTGTTTACCTTCAGGATGTCCAGAAACCTTCACCTTTCTGGAGCAGGGATCACATGAGCCCAATGTGCTGATGAAACATTTGCTCATTTTAAAAAAATGTGGGGCATGTTCTTACAGAGTTGAAATACATTTACAACCTTGTCTGTTTTTAACTTTTCAATACGTTAAATTATTCATCTGATGTTCAAGTTATACTGAAAATAAATAAAAGTATATTTCTTCTAATCTGACTGGTTCTAGTTTTAATCAAACCTTCTGCACATTTGCCCATTTTGGTCACTAAGAATTGATGGGGCTCTTAAATGCTTAAACTCGTACTCTTGTTTATCGCTAATTAAGATTACAAGTTTTGGACACATTTTCTAACTTTCTGACATTGAAGATTTTCCAAGACAACAGCTTAACAGTGAGTGGATAGAATTAGGTTGTACAAAGTAGAAATTAACAAACATGACTTGTATTTTGGGTTCTTGTTGTTAGCAACCAATGTCAAAATGTTTGGTTTGCTGAATAATGTATATTCACTTTTGGATGCCTTCACTTGTAATCTACAATGTCAAGTGTCAATGAAATACATATATAATATAATATAGTGTTATTTTCACTCTGTCAAAAGCTCCTCACATTTTTGGGAGGATTGTATTAAGACCTTGATGCCATACAAACTACAGTATGTACAATAATGTGTGGAGTGGGTATAAAAAAGATACTTCATTCATTGAGAGCACAACAGCATTTATTTTTCATCTTTTGTTTGCCTCAACTCTTCTCTATGGAGTTCTACCATCTCTTTGCTGGTAGCTACCTTTCAGGAGTAGTTGTTTATGTTGCTGATGGTTCTCTTCTTTGTTTATCATGTCAGCCATGTTCTTCTTCTTCTGTTCCCTGGGAAAAGTAATCAGATGTTATAACTTATAGCATACAAATGTAGATACATAACACAGAGTTACTAATGTCTAAGTTACATATACATAATTAATTATTTAAAACAGACATTACTTTGTATGTAAATTATAAATAACTGGAATAGTCATGTGCATTAAAGACAAAACGTAATTACTTTTAAGTTTTAATCCTGTGCAGACATACAGTCATGGGTAAAATATCACTCTTGTTGTCTTCAGGTTTATTGTTAATTTTTGTGTACTGTACAATAAATAGTTCATAACTGCTTAATTAGAGAATTGATATCTATCCATTTCAGAAGAATAGAATATCTATATGTGTTTTATTATCTCACAATAGGGGAAACTCTGGAGCAACAACAGCACAATTGCAAACAATCGAAGCAAGTAGATTCACACAGCTAAAACATTAAAAAAACAAACGAAGGGCAATATGCTGTACAATATTGACAAAGTTATAAACGGTGCACTCTGATCTCAAGGAATGTGCAACTGAGTAGAAATGTGCATGTGTTTAAGCAATAGAAATACAGCAGACTTTGTGTTTCAAATGTCTTCCATGATTGTATGTAGGCAACTATAAAATATAGTAAAAACCAGACAGATACATCTGCAAACTACTCACCTTGTTGGAGAGCAGCAGCGTCGTTAGCTGCATCTGAGTCAGGGTTCACTGTAGGACAGCGTCCGGCTCCGAAGTAGTTAACCAAGGCTTCCCGTTTTCTCTGCTACGTTGACGAAAACAACTCATTCCTCACTGTTCCATAAAGCTGCCGCTAAATATTGAAATCCGATGCAAAGAGAAGCTGTCATCTCATTGTTCCACCGCTTGCTTGTAGCTTCCATCACTTCTGTGTTGCAGGGAATCTGTTTTTCTTCTCTCTTTGTGCTACGTCTGACCAAGCTACGTCTGACAGACGTAGCTTGATCAGACGTAGTCAGACGGCATGGTCGGCATGCTCTTGCATCACCCACACATGTCGGCCTGCTGGCCCTACTCCAAAAGCAGGGACCTAAAAAGCAGGGACTGGCCTCGAAAAAAAGCCAGTGGAAACGTTCACAAAGCCAGCTGAGTAGAGTGGAGCCGGGACATTAGGTCATGAGGTCATGAGCTTTGTGTCATGACCAAAAGAACAAGGTCATGGATACAAGTGGCTGAAATAAATTTCCTTTGTAGGGTGTCTAGGTTCTCTCTTAGAGATAAGCTCAGTCATCCTGTAGGGACCCAGAGGAAAGCCACTGTTCCACCATGTCAAGAGGAGCCAATAGAAGTCGCTCGGCCATCTAGTTAGGATGCTTCCTGGATGCCTCCGTGGCTCGTCCCACCAGGAGGAAACAGCGGAAGACCCAGGACATGCTGGACGGACTATGCTTCTCAGCTGTCCTGGGAATGCCTTGGGATTCCCTGAGTGGGGCTGGCCCAAGTGATTGCCTGAGCCTCGCTACTTAGACTGCCACCCCAGCGACCCAACTCCAGATGAGCGGAAGAAAATGAATGGATGGATGAATGGATGGATATAAACCTAGTTTAAGGCTTGGGCAACTGGGCAATTCAGTTTTCATGCTTCATTAATGTGGAACAAACTTCCCAAAAATTGCAAAACAGCTGAAACACTAAAAAAAAAAAAAAAAAAAAAAACATTTTTTGGGTTGGCTTTGATTAATAATAA
>NW_015114845.1:93193-93823 GCF_001443285.1 Poecilia latipinna
TGGAAAAAAACTCCCAAAAAATTCAAAAACACCAAAAAACAAAAAAAAAAAAAAAAAAAAAAACATTTTTTGAGTTGGCTTTGATTAATAATAACTAAAACATTGATTAATGCATTTGATGTATATTTGGTAATGATTATTTTTGATTATGACATTTGATTAAATGTAATGTTTGATGCTTACTTCATAATTGGTTATTGTATGTTTTTATCAAATAAAACACTTTAAACTGCCTTGTTGATGAAAGGCACTATATATATAAAGTTGATTTGACTCACCGTTGCTTTTTTCACTGTCTGCCGGCTTCATCTGGATCGGGTGATGCATCTACAACAGTGAGAAATGACAAACTGCTCATCACAGTGATTTGCAAGTTTATCTTCTTAAATGCTTTTTCTAGATATCCAAAGCGTAATGTTTTCTGACTGTATTAATGGGACTCTTATTTTGAAATACACAATTACTGAAACCAAATTTACCACTATAAGTTGGGGACATTGACTGTGTTTTCAGCTGCCAGTAGGGGTGTAGCGATACAATAATTTAATGATACGATACGATATACAATATTCTGGTCACGATACGATATGTATCACAATATTTATTGAGCGATACAATTCGCTACGATTC
>NW_015114845.1:99013-102841 GCF_001443285.1 Poecilia latipinna
GTTAAAAGACGGAATTATGTCAATATGTTGTTGGGGGTTTTTTCATCTTCATTGAAAATTCAAATAGAATAGTATGACAAGGCACACATTAGTAACTAAAAAGTTTGATATAAACTGAGCAGAAAAACGAAGAAATAAAGAATAGTCAAACTAACTGTGAGGAAGTTAAAATAAAATGCATTTAAAACATGCCTTGCATTTGTAACATCTTAAGTTAAGCTATTTACTCATTTGTGATGTTGCAACATTTAAGCACTCTCCTAAATAAAATTATTTCACTTTAAAAACTGAGGTGATTTTTAGAAAGTATTTGTGAATAAAAACTTAGGATTAAATCGTTAATGTCATTGTTTAACTCTTCATCCCCTTTTAGAAGATCAAATTTTATTATATTAAAACCTAAAATGGAATAGATTTATTGTAGAATATCCAGTTTTTAAAATCTTTCTAAAAACGTTAATGAAGTTGCAATTGAAAAAAGGTGTATTGTCTCAAAATCTCAGTCACAAAGCACACATGAATGAATATTTTTTGTTGAACTTCTTTCGCAGAAGGTCATTACAGGAAGAACTTCATACATTATTGTAAAATTAATATTTTATTTTTTTGAGGGAATGGAAAAGAAGGATATTTGGTTCTTATCTTCCTTAGAGATATCATCATGATTTTTAAACAAATGTTTTCTTCTCAGGCTAAAGAGAGGAAGAAAATTGATGTCATAGTGTTCTTTATGGATTTCTTGTAACATTTTTGTGTATAAAGTCACAACCATTCAGTTTCTTTTAAGAAGCATATTTTAGTTCCACTAGTCTTTTTGTTTTTCACAATGAAACATAAAGCCTTTTTTCTATTTTTTTGTATGTACTGTTAGTTTGTCCTTAACTTGATCTTAGCAGATTAGCTCCACTTTATACCAAACTAAGTTTTAGTCACATAAAAGAGATGTTTTTCTTTTAGTAACAGCTGAATGTTAGTCATGTCTCTAATTACTCAACTTTCAGTGGGAATTACCTTTAAGAATGTTAAATTCAAACACATTTTAATGTGTGTTTTTTGTCATCTTGGAAATACGGTAAGTTGTGTCAAGCTGTGTCTGTTGCAAAAAAAAGAAGACAGTTTTCAAATATAAAGTATTGAAATAATTTTTGTTTCATTCTGCTGAGCATGTGATTAAACACCATTACTGTACATTTAAAAATCATTTTTTTTTGCTTTTGTAGTTGTACTTTTTAGCAGCACAAATGCCTAAACAGTGACCAGTTCCACCATTCTGAATGTCAAAGTTATGACAGGGGTGTACTGTCCCAATTGTCAAACTTTTGCATGCTTGTAACCTGCACCCTCAAGCCCTTAGGTGCACTTCGACTGAGTCCACACTTCAAAGAGGGTATTATCTCAAAACTGAGTACACTGTAAAAAAAACAGCCTCAATTTACGGTAAAAAACTGGCAGCTGAGTTGCCAGAATTTTACCGTCTTTATACGGTAACATACTGGCAACCAAAACTGCCAGTTTTTTTACCGTGTTTTCAAAATACGGTCACATACTGGCAACCAAAACTGCCAGTTTTTTACCGTATTTTAGAAATACGGTAAAATAGTGACAACCAAAACTGCCAGTTTTTTACCGTATTTTAGAAATACGGTAAAATTCTGGCAGCCAAAACTGCCAGTATTTTACCGTATTTTGAAAATGCAGTATTTTACCATATTTTAGAAATACGGCATGTAAAAAATACGGCATTTTTAAAATACGGTATTTTAAATATACCGTATTTCAAAAATACCGTAAATGTTGCCAGTTTTCACTATAACATTTTAGAACCATAAACTTTTTAAGAAAAATTACTATAAAAACAACTAGTGTACTGTGAAAACTATTTACCTAAAGGAAAAAAGCAGAACTGCAAGATATTCAGAGATTGTATTGTATAAATAAGCTTTACTGTAGATAATGTAAAAACATGTATTACCATACAGAAGGAATTGTAGTTTGTCAGCATTTCAAAATAACGATTAAAAAGAATTAATTCCAAAGTAAACAAAAATACAGAAACAATTAAAGAAACACTTGAAACAATTTCTATTTAAACCTTTAGTGACATTAGAGCGGCTTCAATTTCCTGTCCAGTATCCTCACAGTATTACTTAGATCTGAATAAGATACAAATGTTCACATGAGGGATGATCCATTATGGAAGGACTACATATGATAAAAGGACTTCTGCACTGTTTTGATCAAGAGTAACGACTCACAAAGTCCATACTTTACTCGGGAGGATGTGCAACATGGACATGCTCTTCTAAATCACCAATGGAGATTGAGATTCATATGTTGTTAATCAGGTGTTCACTGCAAGGTCATCTCAACAGTTGGAAAACAGAAATAAAACAAAAGTTACAATGATGCACTGCATGAATATCATAGAAACTCAGGATCCATTTAAGTGTTTGTTTCACTCTTGCTGACTTTCACAAATGCATCCTTCCAATCAGTTGCTGCTGAAGGGGTCCACAGCATCAACAATACCTGAAAATATATATGTGCTTTTTAAAAATACATTTAAAGACATCCAGCATTGTTTTCTTCTGTAAAAATAGCCTCTGCTTACCTCTAAATTGCTTTGTCAAGGCAAAGTCATTGGGTCCAGACTGAAGACCGGTCCAGCAGACACTGAAACTTTAAACAGGTGGTATGCTTGATAATTTGATGTCGACTGGCATGGCGCTCTCTGCAACCTGACAAAAAACAGGAAAATAAACTGGATCATCAGTAAACAAAAAGAACCATTAAACAAGGAAAATAGGAACCTTTAGGGAATCAGACAGTTATAGAGGAGTATACAGAAGCAGCTCAACATCACAATTACAGACAACATGGAGAATTACATGCGTTGCGACAGACTGGCGACCTGTCCAGGGTGACCCCGCCTCTCGCCCGAAACGTTAGCTGGAGAGGCACCAGCAACCCTCCTGACCCCATACAAGGGTAGAAAATGGATGCATGGTGTTCTCCAGGACGACAGACTGAAGTGGAGAGGCAACAGTGAAGTGTCTGTTAGAAGTGACTGTACTTCTTGAGGAAGCCAAGATCCTTCAAGATGCTGAAGATCTATAAGTTTGATGTTGAGAGTGTTATCTCTTCTGCCGTCATCTGAGGTCCCTGGCCTCTTGAGCCAGCGACCTCAAAAGGCTCAACAGCCTGAAAAAGAAAATTGGTTCTATTGTGATCCCGTTTTGTCCTGGGGCCGACTGTGGAACCTCTGGAAATGATGATTAAAAGAAGGATTGTTAAAAAAAAATAAGAAAATGTGGGACAATCCTGTCCATGCTCTTCATGAGACTGTCATATCCAGAGACTTTGTAGTAATACAGACTGCTACAGGAGATCTTTCCTGTCCACAGCCATCACTATCTACAATAATTCAGTAATTGCGTTACAACATTGAAAGTTTCTTTGAGATCAATAAAGTAGTTTTGAATTTGAATTTTGCTGTCCAATTATTAATCAGTTAGTCCCAAAATAAGTAACATCATTCCTACGCTGTATTACTGTTAAGTCAAGCATAAAGGGCTGAGCTTTTTACATGTCCATGTTAGTTGTTTTAATGTTTTTTGTTTTAATTGTTTTTTTTTTTTTTGGGGGGGGGGGGGGTTGCTGCAAATGCATCCCTTGCTCATTTAAAGGAGGAACTGATTTTGTTTTTTGTATCTTTTAACATGCTTCTAGTACTATATCAAAAAGTCTTAAATAAAATATTTGTCAGATGTGCCAATTTTGTATGGGTTTCAATGATTAATTGTCATATTTATTGATAGCCAAAAGAAT